>NW_026887357.1:0-85030 GCF_032173495.1 Musca vetustissima
CGCGATTGCACCACATAATCACCAATTTGAAAAAAAACTAGACATTTCTTCAGTAAACACAAGTGTAGGTAATGTGGTATACCTTGATTCTGCATGAAAAAAGGCCAGCACTAGACAAAATCTCATTACTATGTGAAACATTTGTACTCTACGAGAGTCGATCATGAATCACAAGGATGAAAAACAAAGGCTATGAGTTTTAACAACTTCTCCATACAACAATTAAATATTGCCATGTGTAGACATTATTATATAATAAAAATTAAAGTTGCACTCAACGTATCCGTTAAAAATCTTAACAGGCATAAATCTCGAGCTAATTCGCATTCATTAAAAACAAAAAATTATATAAGATATCAATAGGAAGTGAAAATTATACTATACCACATTAACATCATGTGGTATACCACATTACCTGCACTTTTTTTAAAATCAATTTTTATGGGATTTCAAATATTTTCTCAAATATCTCTTAAATTGTTAGAATAATATTATTTTCAAATTGATACATGGAAAGACAACACATGTAGCATGTTAAGTGCAAAATTTCAATTTAATCGGATAAAAAATAAAAATTTGGCAATCTAAAAACAAATGGGTATACCACATTTGCATCACCTCCTATACGTTGTGCAAATTGTGTGGCTATTAGCGTAACTTTGGGTCTTAAAGTCCGACAATTTTCAGGAAACTTTACACATATCATTCTAGACTCAAATCAGTACGCTATGTCAAATTTTGTACAAAATTAAAAATTAAATCGGGCGAACATATATGGGAGCTATATCTAAACGTATTTTCACGAAACTTAACACACATCATTCTAGACCTAATTCAGTACGATATGCCAAATTTCGTCCAAATCGAAAGATATATAGTGAGTTTGGTACACCATTTACATTAAATCGGTCGAATATATATGGGAGCTATGTCTAAATCTGAACCGATTTTCAAGAAATTTTACACACATCATTCTATACCTAATTCAGCACACCATGCCAAATTTTGTGCACATCGAAAGGTATATAGTGACCTTGGTGAACCATTTACATTAAATCAGGCGAAAATATATATGGGAGCTATATCTAAATCTGAACCGATTTTCTAGAAATTGTACACACACCATTCTAGACCTAATTCAGTGCGCTATGCCAAATTTCGTCCAAATCGAAAGATATATAGGGAGTTTGGTACACCATTTACATTAAATCGGTCGAAAATATATATGGGAGCTATATCTAAATCTGCACCCGTCTTCACGAAACTTAGCACACATAATTCTAGACTCAATTCAGTACGCTTTGCCAAATTTTGTGCACATCGAAAGATATTTAGTGACTTTCGTGAACCATTTACATTAAATCGGTCGAATATATATGGGAGCTATATCTAAATCTGAACCTATTTTCAAGAAATTTTACATACATCATTGTAGACCTAATAGACCAGAACACTATGCCAAATTTCTTGAAAATCAAAAGACATACAGAGACTTTCGGACGAAATATATATGGGAGCTATATATAAATTTGAACCGATTTTTCCAAATCTGAACGAATTTCAATAGCTTTGTGCAGCCCCGAGAGTTTGCAACGGCGTGAAATATTAACCATAGACACACCTTTAAGTATACCGATCGTCAAATCTCGACTAGCTGAGTCGATCAAGACATTATAATTTGTAAACACGATACAGGCCATAGTTATGGACCAATCTTTACGAAGTTTTGCATGTAGGATGGGTTCTGGCTAATGAAGACCCCTATTGTTTTTTGGTAAAGTTTGGTTAATATTTAGGGGATGAAATGGAGCAAAAACTTTATTTTTGTCTGATTTTCTAGTTCATCTAAAGGCCGCAATTATGGCCCAAACACCGTAAATTTTTACATTTTTAAAAAGTATTTTTTTCAAGTGCTGCTATAGGACTGCATTTTTTTTAATATTTTTTCTAGTACTACAATCATTGTGGATTTCTTAAAAATATTTTTTCAAGGTCTGTTCTTTATGTGCCTTTGGTAAATAAATATTTGTTCTCTTACCGAATATGTAGTTCGCCATTTGCTATTCATAAGAAAATTGTTAATACCAAATGCTTAAATAAAAACTCTTTTGACTAAGAAACATCAAAGCTTCATAGCATTTAACAATGAAAGTCATTTATTTTAATGCTTCTGTTTCGTTTTTATTTTTAACAAATGCATTTTTTATTGAACGACATTACAATAAAACTTAATAAACAAGAAACCAAAAAAACTATCAACATCAAAAGCCATATGGATCGATTACAAACTCTTATTCTAATGAGGCCATAAAAGAAAATGAACTCAATATAATATTTTGCTTTGTCGTTGGCATTTTATTTTTTTCGGCAAGGTTAAATGGCATAATGGTGCTATGGCTTTGAGTACATACAACAAAAAAATCTTTTGAAAACACAATACACACAAATGTTTAATAACAGTTCAGCCTTTGTTTTATTTCGAAATATTGACAAATGAGAAAATTTGTTGTTTGGTTGCGGCCATAGTTCAAGTATTATGGCATTCTAGTTTCCTTTTTGTATTCCAAAACTAAATTTGAGGGAAATATTCAAAAAGAGTATAATTTCCTGTAACTAAATGGCTTTCTCTATACTTTCAATACACATAGCAAAAAAGGTCAATATGCAAAAATTGTTTTTAAATGTATATAATTTTCATGAACAAATGACTGGAACATTAAGACAAATTGGGGTGGTAAGAGGTAGCAAATACTATGTAGAGAGGTTTCGGCATTGTTATACAGGAAACTAACAAACAAAAGAAACGATTTGTGTACACAAAAATAAAAGCAAAACTTTTGAAACACTGACCTTAATCTGAGACAAATATATATAATCGATTCCATGACACACCAAAAAGAGGCAGATTTTTTGGGTATGTATTGAATGGAAAATATTGAAAATATTTTTTTAGGTTATATTAAAAGTTTACATTTTTAATACTTTTTCAGATTCTAAAATAGGCGTGGATTTTATTTTTATTTATTCAATGACTAGAGTAGGCGTGGATTTTATAAAAATATTTTTTCAATGACTAGAGTAGGCGTGGATTTTATAAAAATATTTTTATAAAATTTTTTTTCAATGACTAGAGTAGGCGTGGATTTTATAAAAATATTTTTTTTCAATGACTAGAGTAGGCGTGGATTTTATAAAAATATTTTTTTTCAATGACTAGAGTAGGCGTGGATTTTATAAAAATATTTTTTTTCAATGACTAGAGTAGGCGTGGATTTTATAAAAATATTTTTTTTCAATGACTAGAGTAGGCGTGGATTTTATAAAAATATTTTTTTCAATGACTAGAGTAGGCGTGGATTTTATAAAAATATTTTTTTTCAATGACTAGAGTAGGCGTGGATTTTATAAAAATATTTTTTTTCAATGACTAGAGTAGGCGTGGATTTTATAAAAATATTTTTTCAATGACTAGAGTAGGCGTGGATTTTATAAAAAAAAATATTTTTTTTCAATGACTAGAGTAGGCGTGGATTTTATAAAAAATATTTTTTTTTCAAAATTTTGCATGCCAAATTTGTTAACCCTTTATTGGATTCATTAACCCACAAACTTCAAAAAAAAATTGAGGAAAAAATCACAATATCGTTAGATTTGTTTCGTCCACCCCCCAACATATTGTGTTACATTGCATTTACATTCTTTGTGTTGGTCGTATATATGCGGTGTTGCATCTTTTGTTGCTATTTCTGTCGTTGCTTTTTTTTTGTTTCTTTTTAATCTTTTTACAACAAAAACAAACAGCAATAATGCACACTAATGCATTACTTTATTGTGTGTTATTTCTTGCATGAACACACAAAACACACAAAAATACAAAAAAAGTGAAACAACAATAAAGTGTTGCATACTGTTAGGCTAAAAAAACACACCACCCATACACACACACACTCGCCTACACTGGCACTCATACGTCTACATTAGAGA
Organism: Musca vetustissima; assembly: GCF_032173495.1. Classification (NCBI taxonomy): domain Eukaryota; kingdom Metazoa; phylum Arthropoda; class Insecta; order Diptera; family Muscidae; genus Musca; species Musca vetustissima. The sequence continues at coordinate 3,985 of NW_026887357.1, forward strand.
TGAAGCAGAAAAAATACAACACCAACAACAAAAAGAATAAATATTGTCATCATCACAATAAAACAAATCTAAATGTAACTAAACAATACTAACCTAAAAACACACAAAAACATTAGTACTTAGACACACAAATACACCCACAAGTGCATGGGCTCGCCCATACAAATGCCGGCAAACAATGTAAAGGCTTACCAGGACACAATGCCATACTCAACGCAACTCTCTCTTGCTCTCGATATGTAAGCAGATTACAAGAGAGAAATAAACAACAACATTTTTTTTTTTTCTTAAATTGAAAACAAATTTTTTATAACAATACATTGTAGAGTACAGCGAGCACACATACTAGCACGAGTTTGGAATTCTAACACATACTAGTGGAATGGGATTACTGAAATGATTCAGCCATATTGAATATTGAAACAGTTCGAATATTTGAAATATCGAAGATTTTATATATATACGAAAGTATTTCTGAATTTGAAATTTTACTGGCTGAATTATGTTTTCTTTAGGAAGAACTTCAATTCAGCCCAGCTGAATTAGTTTTTATATAGGAAAACTTCAATTGAGCCTGGCTGAATAGTTATTGCTATATGAAATCTTCAATTCAGCCTGGCTGAATAGTGATTTCTATAGGAAAACTTCAATTCAGCCCAGCTGAATTGGGTTTTCCACAGGAAAACTTCAATTGAGCCCAGCTGAATTGGGTTCTCCACAGGAAAACTTCAATTGAGCCCAGCTGAATTGGGTTTTCCATAGGAAAACTTCAATTGAGCCCAGCTGAATAAATTGTTCTATAGGAAAACTTCTATTTAGTCTGGCTGAATTAGGAAACTTCAATTCAGCCCAGCTGAATTAGTTTTTCTATAGGAAAACTTCAATTCAGCCCAGTTGAATTATTTTTTCTATAGGAAAACTTCAATTCAGCCCAGCTGAATTAGTTTTTCTATAGGAAAACTTCAATTCAGCCCAGCTGAATTAGTTTTTCTATAGGAAAACTTCAATTCAGCCCAGCTGAATTAGTTTTTCTGTGGGAAAACTTCAATTCAGCCCAGCTGAATTAGTTTTTCTATAAGAAAACTTCTATTTAGTTTAGCTGAATTAGTTTTTCTATAGGAAAACTTCTATTTAGTCTGGCTGAATTAGTTTTTCTGTGGGAAAACTTTAATTCAGCCCAGCTGAATGAGTTTTTCTATAGGAAAACTTCAATTCAACCCAGCTGAATTAGTTTTTCTATACGAAATCTTCTATTTAGTCTAGCTGAATTAGTTTTTCTATAGGAAAACTTCTATTTAGTCTGACTGAATTAGTTTTTCTATAGGAAAACCTTAATTCAGCCCAGCTGAATTAGTTTTTCTATAGGAAAACTTCAATTCAACCCGGCTGAATTGTGTTTTTTTATGTGACAACTTTTATTTAACACTGCTGAATTGTGTTTTCTGTAGGAAATCTGCAATTAAGCCTCGCTGAAATGTGTTTCTTTAGGATAACTTCACTTTAGCCTGGTTGAATTGAGATTTCATCCGGACATATGTTTTATCGACATATTTGTTTATTATTTTTTTTTTTCATTAAATATTTTTCCTTTGTCTTACCTTTTGTTTGCATATTGTTTTCAATTATTTATCTCTATGCTAATGAATACAAATTCACTAATTAAGTTTGTCATATACAGTTGCTATAACTGTTTTATCTCTTCTCACTCTCCCCAACTCTCTCGCTCCTTGCCAATTCTCTTTGGGGTCATTGGGATTATTAATTTTTATTTTGCTGAAATTCTCAAACACATAATCTTGGCCACAATTATAAAACGATTTGAAAATGATAACTAAGCGTAATTAAATCATTTATCAAATTGCCAGTAAATTTCTTACAGACACATGGAAACACACACAGACACACAAACAATCACACGTATTTATCATAGCCTTAATGAATACCAATTAACCCAATTTCGAATAGATTGACAAATCACACAACACGAAAACATTCGAAATTCTTAAGGAATTTCCAATTACGGGCATATTAGCTGAGAAAATGTTATCAATTAAGCTGTGAATTATGCAAATCACGTTGTGACATAGTCATAATACAGTGAATTGTCATCGTCGTCGTTGTTGTTGTTGTTGGTATTGGAAAATATTTAAAAATCACCACTTAATTGTTAAAGCCAATATCAAAGATTATTGGCTATAAATAAATCAAATGAAGGAAAAACAGCAGGTCCAAATACAACAACTGTAACAACAATAGCAATAATGACAACAACAGCAAATCACAATAACAACAACTGGGATATCAAAGGGCATTAAATCACAAATTGGATCAATTAACTAATTAAAATCAATGTTCAGTGCAGTGAAAAAATGAGAGAAGGCTAGACGAAGAATGGAGGGGAAAACAACCAACTCTAATTACAAAATGGAATAAACATCATCATCATTGGCACCAACAACAGAAGCCAGCAACAACAATGACAATAACCCTAACCAAGTCTAGTCCATTGTAGCCAATCCAACGCCATTATTATCAACAGTTGAAACCCAGTCGTATTATTGAAATCCTTCTAGTTTTTTGTTCTGTGCTTGATTTTGTATTTCAGTGCAATTCAGTTGCATATTGGCTGTAGAAAATAAAAAAATGGAAAACCGAGACTCCGACAGATCCGTATAGCCAGTCTGGGCTAAAATGCCATTACGAAAACGAAATGAATGTTAATCACATTCATTTAACTATTTTGCAACATTAATGAAAATTGCAAATCAAAAAAAAAAAAAATACTATTCAACATCAGCTTGGGGATTCGGGTAGTACCATTCGCTCGCCCTATTCGAATTTGAGTAAATTGAAAAATCTCAATTCAACTATAATTGGGTTAATTCTATTGTCTGGCGGGAGATTTAACAATAGCTAAGTCAAATAAAAACCAAAGAATGACTAACAAAAAAGTGAAATTGAAAGAACTGTAATTGATGTTGGCAATATGGAGACTTTAGCTCGGTTGAATTGAATTTTTGTCTTTGAAAACTCAATTTATTCAGGGTAAATTGAAGTTTTTCTACGTAAATCACAATTCAGCAGGGCTAAATTGAAGTTTTCCCGTAGAAAACCCAATTCAGCCGGGCTGAATTGAATGTTTCCTAAAGAAAACAAAATTCAGCTGGGTTGAATTGAAGGTTTCCTACAGAAAACCCAATTCAGCAGGGCTGAATTGAAGGTTTCCTACAGAAAACCCAATTCAGCTGGGTTGAATTCAAGTTTTCTTATAGAAAACAAAACATCAGCCGGGCTGAATTAAAGTTTCCCTCTAGAAAACCCAATTCAGCTGGGCTGAATAGAAGTTTTCCTACAGAAAACCCAATTCAGCCGGGCTGAATCGAAGTTTTCCTACAGAAACCCCAATTCAGCCGGGCTGAATCGAAATTTTCCTATAGAAAATCCAATTCAGCCGGGCTAAATTGATGTTTTCCTTGAGAAAACCCAATTCAGCTGGACTGAATTAAAGTTGTCGTTCAGAAATTCCAATTTAGCCGATTTGATTTAAAATATTCTAATTTTCTATGTACTCCCGGAACAATGCTAGCCTCTATTGCATGTCATTCGAAAAAAAAGACTTGCTGGAGTCGGATAGCAAAACAGCCAACTATACAACAGTTGTCTGGTGTGGGGACATCTAATGCAATTATCACTTATTGACAGCAATTACCAGTGATGTTACTACATGGTCATGCATAACAACGGACTTCAAGTATTTAGTTCACTTTTTTCTCCATTTCTTCCAGGTAATCGGAACGTCAAGTTAGTGACTTGATTTTCACCTACTGTGACAACAACTCGAACGACCATCAGCAACTATTTTACTTGTTCCTGTGGAATACAAACACACACCTACACTCACATCTACAACCCCACTACAAAAGTGTTGAGTGTTGTATGTAAAATGTTTCCGTTTCCGCCAAAGTCAGCAACAGCACACTGCTGACTTCTTTCTCGTTAGCTAATGCTACGAAGCGGTGAGACACTCAAGGAAATGTTGCAAAAAAAAACACATACACACAACATTTAACACCAAAATACTCTGTTGCATATTTAACTGGTTTTTTGCTTGTTGTGTATGACTGACTTGCCACCTCTCTAACTGCCTCTCTCTCTTTCTCCCTCTCTTTCATTATATTCACATACATACATTGCCGGAATGACCTCTTGTTTTGCAAACAAAAATGGGCGTTTGGCTGGCAGGTGGTCCCCAAGTATTGGTAGCTCTATAAAGTGTCATTGTACTGATAAATCGCTTTAGATACCTGCATATAAGTGCCATTGTTTGGCTGTCGTCTATCTAAGTGTCTGTCTGTCCGTCCGTCCATCTGTCTCTTTAAGTCTCCACATTCTCATGCCGTTTGCCTTGGCTCTAGCAGAGATTGATTGTCGTTGTTTCGCCAGATAGTAGCAGCAATAATAGGTATTGCCACCATCCTCCCAAGCAAGGGGTGGCGGTTAATCGGGTTGGTAACAAAGGAGGAGAGAGACACGAGAAATTTGTAGTCGTTTTAAAATGATTTAAATGAATGTGCATTTGTTTGTCTGTAGGTCTGTCGGTTGTTCGTCCCAAGTATTGCCGTTGCCTCTTCTATTTATCACTTTTCATTTGATGACTACGCCTGCAATTGGGGTTAGGGTCTCATTGCGATAAATTTTACCATGTTTTTCACATGGAGCCTGTATTATTTCTACGTGAGTATGTATGTGTGAGATTGAGTGTGTGATGTTTGCATAAGATTAGCCCCGTAAGTGTCTGGCATTGTGTGTAAATGACATGTTGTGATTTACCGTTGTAAATTGGTATTTGTACCACTTATTTGGAATAAACATACATGCATTTCGCATAAGCACACAATTGTATATTAAGGTAGAAATAAATCTCAGGGAATTTGTATAGATAACATTAAGATAAAAATAAAACATATTGGAATATCTTTGATTTGCTATCGGAAAGTTTTATAGGAAAAAAATTATTCAGCAATAGGAAAACTTCAATTTAGCCCTACTGGATTAGTATTTCCATAAGAACACTTTAATTCAGCCCTGATTAATTAGTTTTTTCCGTAAGAAAACTTCTTAGTTTTTCTATAGAAAAACTTCAATTCAGCCCAGCTGAATTAGTTTTTTTTATAGGAAAACTTCAATTCCGCCCAGCTGAATTGGGTTTTCTATAGGAAAACTTCAATTCAGCCCAGCTGAATTGGGTTTTCTATAGGAAAACTTCAATTCAGCCCAGCTGAATTGGGTTTTCTATAAGAAAACATCAATTCAGCCCAGCTGAATTGGGTTCTCTATAGGAAAACATCAATTCAGCCCAGCTGAATTGGGTTTTCTAACGGAAAACATCAATTCAGCCCAGCTGAATTGGGTTTTCTAACGGAAAACATCAATTCAGCCCAGATGAGTTGGGTTTTCTAACGGAAAACATCAATTCAGCCCAGCTGAATTGGGCTTTCTAACGGAAAACATCAATTCAGCCCTGCTGAATTGGGTTTTCTATAGGAAAACATCAATTCAGCCCTGCTGAATTGGGTTTTCTATAGGAAAACATCAATTCTATAGGAAAACTAAAATTTAATTTTATTAAATAAAATGTCCATTACACCCTATTAAAATTCTAGTGAAGAATATATTCGCACTTGCATATATATATATATATATATATATATGTACCATTTTGTATGAATGGGATTACCGCCTTTGTACCCTGAAAAAGGTCTGTGCGTGGGCGTTGTTTGTAATGGATTTTTATAAATTTAATTTTTCGATTGTATGGTAATTGAATACAACAAAGAAACCCTTCAATTGCTACCATACCCCAGAGGTTTGCAAAATCTACAGGTTTCAGGCATTCGTGCTATTCAAATGACATGAAACGCCCAAAAGAGGCTGGCAATAGAATTGTTGTTGTTCATTTTAAATGAGAAGCCGGAGGTAGATGAGTCGCAAATTTTAATTATCCCTTTGAAAAGGTGTAGAATATATAGTCTTTTATAAAATTCTGTAACATTCATTTGTCCTGAGTGTCAAAGTTCTACAATCTTATTTTCTGCCGGATGATTTCATTTGGTTTCTATGGACCGGTTGAAGACTAATCCCTTAATATTTTGTTAACAAAACTTGTTACATTTTTTTTGTATCTCCTTCCCGCTCTTCAGTTGGGGAAAAATGGGAAGCCCTTTCATTCATAACTTCTTTGTCTAGCTGCCATAAAAATAAATGCTGATATATATTTTTTCCATGCTCTAAAGTCCACGAAAATATAGATATATCACTCACTAACACACATACTCTTCTACGGTCTACTACCTACAACGAATGCAGTTATTTTTTATGAAAAAGAATACCACAGCATAAAATAACAACAACATGAAAAAAGGACACTGACAACCAAAACAGAAATCATCATAAAAACCGGTAGGACAGGCTAGAGAGAGAAGGAGAGCAAACGAAAAAAATGAAACTACAAAAGACCACTATAAATGAAATTCATTTGTTTTAAACCGCTTATGTAATACTCAACACTCACACAGATGCAATAAAGTAAAATCAAATTAGGAAAGAAGCAAAATAACCTAACCCGATATGGCCTTCTACTCCAAGCAGATGGCTGGGCTATAAATATAAAGCTGAAGTAGGCGATTTATGAGAGAGTTATCCAAATCGTATGAATTTCAAACGTAATGCAGAAAAATCCCGCCATTTGGCGCTGTTTGTGTTTGTAGCGTAGACACGAATCACAAGTGGTGTAGTTTGCAGTTCCAAACCCTTCGATCGATAACCTGTGATTTTGGTGTAAGTCTTTGATATAAAATACGTGATTGGACCGTGTCTATTCTAGAAATCTGGAAGAAATTATGTATACTACGATGTATTGATGCGATCTTGATCGATATCTCCTAAATTCCCTACTGTCTGATCATTGATAGATATAACTAATCTGGCTTGAGTGTACGTTACAAACACAAACAGCTTCATTTAGCGGTAATTGTCTGAACTATACTATTTGTGTTTGTAGCATAGACACGAATCACAAGTGGTGTATTTTTCAGTTACAAACCCTTCGATCGATAACCAGTGATCTGGTGTAAGTCTTTGATATGAAGCACGGGATTGGGTTGTGTCTTTTCAACAAAACAATAAGAGCCATCTGGAAAAAAATTATCTAGACTACGATGTATTTTGATCAATATCTCCTAAATCAACTATTGTCTGACCTTCTATAATTTTATGGCTGATCTTCTAGGGCTAGATTTTTAAAGCCAACAAGTTAAACTTTTACCGAACTTTAAGAAAGAAGGCTGTACATTCACAGGCAAAACTCTGACCTTATATAGGTATAAGACCACCTTTTTAAATGCTAAAATTTTAAGGATAGATCGCTATCCTTCCATATATCTAAGGATGTCCTTCTGAAGATAGGATGATCTTCTAAAGATAAGATGCTGGTCTTCTCTAGTTAATTGGCTGTATTTCGTTAGTCAGAAGTATAGATTGGAGTCAAAAAGCTTGATAGAATAGAAGGCTATATGCCAAAAGGCTGACCTTCCACATATTTAAGGTTTGTCATCTGAAGAGATAAGGCTGTACATTCAAAGACAAACGTCTGACCTTATGTAGGTATAAGGCCACCCTTTAATGGATAGAATACTGGACTTCGATGGATAAAAAGATAACATTTTAAATTTAGATCGTTCGATATATCTAGGCTAGTCCTTTTGAAGATTGGATGATCTTCTAAATATAGAATGCTGGCCTTCTCTAGTAAATATGCTGCCTTTCTTAGACTGGTGTCAAAAAGCTGGATAGGCCAAAGGCTGGCCTTCCACTCCCTTCTGAAGAAAGATGGATGATCTTCTGTAGATAAATGTTTGCCTTCTGTAGACAGAAGTGTTCCTTTCTTTAGTAGACTATTATATAGAAGAAGGCTGGGACTTCAGAGAGCGTACCTAAACCAACAGAAGGCTGAACTTCTATAGTTAAACTGACCTTCTATAGTTAAACTGACCTTCTATAGTTAAACGGATACAAAACTGATATTTTAAAGATAAATCGCTGTCCTTCTAAATATGTACGTCTGATCTTTTAAAGATAGAAGGCTGTTCCTCTTAAATAGAAGGTTGATCTTCTTTCTATAGTCAGAAAGCTGGGCTGGAGGTATAAAGTACGTCCTCTATGAATAGAATTATAGTCTTCAATGAATAAGATAGTGGTATTCTTAAGATAGATTAATGACTTTCTATACATATATGGGAGGTTGATTTTCTATATTTCAAATTCTTGTCATCTATTGACTTAAAAATTGAAATGTTATCAAAAGCTGACCTAAAAAGGCCTGGCATGCTTTTATGTGGGTTATCTTATTGACCTTTTAGAGATTTTTATATGTAGGTTATATGAAATTATTGATCTATTTTTAAAATATCCTGTGAGGAGATCCTCATTTCTATGACCAAAATTTAGGTAAATGTTCGTTATCTTACTTTGCTTTTAAACTACTGCAGAGAGAAAGAGCGTATTATTTGTTATATGCCATATATGATGTCTTGAAAATGACAGTAAAGCACCACATTACTTGTACATCCTCTTCTTCCCCCAAATTTCTCTCTTTTTAACATTCCAACAACACTGGTATTGCACGTGTAAAAATATAAATGCATCATGGCGCTTTAGACCCCATGTAAAAAAAAGAGAGAAACATTTTTTTTAATATATCCAAAAAACCAGAATATACGAAACAGTATTACGATTCCGAAAAGAAAACTTAACCACAGACACAGATATAACTTTGTTTTACAACAGTGTTCACAAGTGTTTTAAAAAGAGGAAAGGTAGGGAGAAAACGGGGTGGGTTGTGGTTCTGTGGAAATGGTCAAATGAAATGCAGTATGAAAAGGAAGAAAGAAAAACAAATGAAACACATACATGAATATGCATGGAAGTGCAGATTTTTTCGTCTCTCGTTTCTGTTTTTGCTGTGCGGAAACAAGGGAATAACGCATAAAATCCCAGGAGAATTGTACACATTCGCTATGTCGGTCTCTTCGTGTGGTTGTGTATACATGTGGGCTTATGCATATGACTGTTACAATATGAAATCTTTATGTGCTTACATACTGACCACATAAATAAATAAATATTAAAACGATGTTGTCGTCGGACATCAGAACCCCAGACCACTTCTCAGAATTCGGCAGAGATGTGGATGTCAAAGGAATGGACGAATGAAGTGACTATATGCAGTTTTTAAATATTCATAAAGGGTGTTTTTTTCTATTCAAAAATAATTCTGATTAATAGAGATATTATTTTTATGAGAATATATAAGCCTATTACTTGTAGTAGGTTTCCAAATTCTGGAAAATGTATAATATTTATGAGAATAAAAGACAATTCATAGCAAATTCAAATACAAATTGAATCATGTTGTAATATTCCATGTGTTGTTATCAATATTAAGAGACAAGAAGAAATTACCAACATTTTGAAAAGGGGGAAGGGCCACCACCGAAGTGGTGGACCTTCGGCGTATCGAAGATAGAAACTTATGCTTCTAAATTGAAACAAAACTATTTTTTCTCATGTTGAGGGAGGGAAATAGGGATTAGGAGAGAGAGTGAATGAAATATATATGAATTTTTAGATTTTTTTCCGCCACAAACCACCCGGGATGAAAGCGTCTCGAACAGAAGGTTGAATTTCTGAAGATAAAATTTGGGACTATACCAGAAAGAAGGCTGGGCTGAAGTAGGAGATTTATGAGAGATCGATCAAAATCATATCAATTTAGATAGTCAACGATTGATGGCGCTGATCGTCATAGTAGCATAGAAACGAATCACCATCAGTGTTGTATTGTAGTTATAAAACCCTATACTCGATAACACTTTTTTTGATTCGTATATTTGTTATCGATCACAGGGTTGGTGTAAGTCTTAGCTAGCAAACACATGCTTGTTACTGCAATTCACTATCGATGGTTCGTATCTATGCTACAAAGCTAAAAGCGGCATCTAGTATAAATTGTCTAAACTACGATATATTTTGATCGATATATCATAAATACCCTACTGTCTGAATTCTCTAGATATACGGCATAACTTTTACAAACAAAAGACTATTCTATAGGTAAAAGACTGATCTTCTATGGATAGAATACTGGCCCTCAATGAAAAAAATTGACATTTTTAAGATAGAACGCTGTCCTTAAATAAATGTAAAGCTAGTGTTCGGATGATAGAAGAATGATTTTCTATAGATAGTACACTGGCCTTCTGTAGATAAACGACAGTGTAGAATAGTTCGAATTTGTCATATTTTTTGTGTTGGTGTGAAATGAATTGGTAAGAAGCGAAATAGCCTTTCCTGAAGTGAATGGAAATCTACAGATAGAAGACGGAAGGTTGAAAGTCAACACCAAACAGAATAGGGAGACTTTTCCATATTTTTTGTGTTATGGTGTAATGAATTGGAAATAAGTAAAGATAAGATGGTATATAACAGTCTGAAGTAGTATATTTATGAGAGATAATTTTTTGTCTCTTAAATAATTTTAACGGCGCTGATGGTCATAGTAGCGTAGACACGAATCACCATCAGTGGTGTATTGCAGTTACGAACCCTGTGATCGATAACGCCGTTTTGGTTTTTGTGTTTGCTATCGATCACAGGGTTTGTGTCTATGGTTCTTGTATACCATAGACACACGAACACGTATCTAGCGGTAGTTGTCAGAACTATAATGTAATTTTATATAGTTTTGACCGATGTCTCATAAATCCACGACTGGCTTTAGGCTTTGGAATAAGAAACATGACCTTTTGTAAAAGGAATCTGTCCTTCTGTATTTTAGATATAAAACTGGGATTTTATAGATAAAATGTTATACACATTAATAGAAACTTGTGCATATTCATACAGAGGCCTATAATATTTTCTAGAAAAAATATCCTAGGCTTCTACAGACTTTATTGATGTATAAAATATTTCCTAAGAGCTTACAGAGTCATATAAATTTTAAAAAATGATCTTAGGCCTAAAAATAGTTTATAGGCCTCCTAAACCCTTAAGAATTTTATAGAACCTTTTTATAGGCCTTCGAGGCATATATAAAATGCTCATATACCTATGGAGACCTCAACAATGTACAAATATTTTTTTTAATTCATAATTTTTACTGAGTTTTAATAGATTGTTTTTTAATTCTTTAAATATTTTCACCACATTTACAAATGTATTAATCAATAGAGATGAACCCCAAATCCCCTACCTTCAAACATGTTCGTATGAAAACACGTTTTATGCATTTACAATAAACACACACCTTCACCTCCACTACCACCACATATTTGGCATTCCAAGAAGGTGAAATGTTTTCTACAAATATTACATATCTATGAAAGATACTCAGGTATGACAAGAAAAACCAATTCTGTCATTTTCAATAGAAAATTGACATTAATAAACCTCCCCAACCCCTAAATGCGTATATGACCCTAAAGAACAAGGTGTGGGGAAACTCAAGCAATTTTATCAATGCTTCAATGGCATAAACAACCATCAATCCATCATCTACTCATCGTTCATTTTTCAAAATTATATTTCGAGCGTTCGGTTCCACTTTTTTGTTTTTGCAAAAAATATATAAAAATATATTTCATTTAAGCAGCTTAAGTATTTTGTTCGCTTGTTTTTTTCCGCAACACACATTTCCGTTATGGTTTAGCGAAACAAGTAGAAAAACTCTTAACCTTTTATAGGCCATACCTATATGCTTACACGCTTCTTATTTAACTTACCTCAATCATGATGTCACTCGACTCTTCGTTCTCCTCCCCTTCATCCTCCTTCACACCGATATGTTATCATCAGCATCAATGTCGTTGTTGTTCTTCTTCTTCATCACCGTTCATCTTCATATTAAGCAATTTTGCATGGTTTTCCTTTCAACGTTTTATTGCCCACTCTCCTCCAAAAAAAGGAAGAAGTGGAAGACAAGAAAAAAACATGCTTAGATATCAATCATAATTTAATGATTTCCTGCATGGATAATCTTTCCTGTAGGGCCTACAGAGCCTCTACATTCATTGTTCATGGAAGGATACGAGAAAGGAAAACCAACCAACATACACGCCTAACTCAAACACACACGAAAACTTGATGATCTTATTGTGTTTGTGTGTTGGGTAAGTGCTAATGTTTGTAAAGGGATTTCATTGTTAATGATGCTGATGGCTGGAGAAAAATGAAATTAATATTCTTTGTATATGCAACAGCGATGCGAATTTGCACAAGAAATTGAATTGTGGCCAATTATCATTATTTGCTAAAAAAAAACTTAATCAAGAAATTAGGAAGATGAAACGAATATGCCAAGGAAATATACATTTGGTGTATGAATATTTATATCTGAAAAGTGAATTGGATGTTAATAATTTTTTTGATGAATAGGATTAATATGACAATGAATGGAGGTCGAAGGTGAAGAATGTGTGATGACATTTATTGGAATGTTTCAAAATGTCATGAAACAAATTATTGAATTTGCAAATTATAACCTGTAAAAAAGTGTCAGTATGTGTTGGCGAGAGATATATTCCCTTAGCCTATGGTTTGCGGAGGTCTCCGGAATTACATCCAATGGGTCCCATCTTCGGACTTAATCTGCGCTTCGTAAATATAATAGGTTGTGAAATCAAATCGGACATTCCATTCGCCTAATATATGGTTATATAAATATTGAAAATTTTGAACCATTTGTGGGTCCCATCTTCGGACTTGATGTAGGCTTGGTAAAGATAATAGGCTCTACAAAGTTTGACTCAAATCGGATAGTCCGTTCGCATAATATTGATTTAATAAGGTACCATAAGGAGTGTATTAATGGGTCTCATCTTCGGACTTGATCTAGGCTTGATAAAGATACAAAGTTTGGCTCAAATAGGATAGTCCGTTCGCATGATATTATAAAATGGTATTAAATGGAGTGGACCGACATACCACATCTTCGAGCTTGAGTTAAGTTTGGAAGAAATATTGCGACGTGCAAAGTAAAAAAATCTTCTGAGGTCTAGGTGAACCGTTTTAATTGTTTGAGATGTTCAATGCTCTGACGACTTTATTCTAGAAAAAATGGGCTCAGGCCCCTGACTACTTTTTTCTATAGACAAATTTGCGCAGGACTCTTAGTACCTTTTTCTATAGAAAACAAATTCCTTAGAGCTCTGAAGATTTTTTCTATAAAAGAAATTGCTCTGGACTTTGAGGACATTTTTCTATAGAAAGAAATTACTCTGGTCTTTTTTTACGTAGAAAGGAATTTCTTAGGACTTTTTTCTGTAGAAAAATTGCTCAGGACTTTTAGGGCCTTGTTTCTATAGAAAAAAATTGTTCAGGACTGCGGACTTTTTTTCTATAAAAATTGTTTTGGACTCTGAGGAATAATATATTTTTTAATTTGGTCAGGACTTTTTTCTATAGAAAAAAAATTGCTCAGAACTCTGAGGCCTTTTTTTCTATAAAGAAAAATTGCTTAAGAGTCTGAGGGCTTGTTTTCTATAGAAAAACATTTATTACGATATCCGAGGACTATTTTGTATAGAAAAAATAATGTGATAAGGGTTTTTTTTTAGAAAAATTGAATTTGCTCAGGACTCTGAGGACTTTTCTATGGAAAAAACTTTTTTCTTTCTCTTGAGGATTTTTTTCTACAGAAAAAAGGGCTCATGCCTCTGAGCAGTTCTTTCTATAGAAAAAAATTTGCTCAGAATTCTAAGGACTTTTTTCTATTACTCGGAGGCTATTTTCTATTTTTTCTAGAGATGAACATTTGGTAATGTTCGGAGGACTTTTTTCTATAGAAAAAAAATGTGATAAGGCTTTGAGGACTTTTTTATAGAAACAATTGCACAGAATACCGAGGAAGTTTCTTTTATAAATGAATTTGCTCAGTAGGACTTCAATGCTCTAAGGACTTTTTTCTGAAGAAAAAAATAAGCTCAGGACCCTTAGAACTATTTTCTAAAGGAAAAAATTTGCGCAGGGCTCTGAAGACTTTTCTAGAAGAAAAAAAAACTCTGAATCTATAGAAAAGAGAACTATTTTCTACTATTTTTCTATATTTAAAAAAAAATTGCTCAGGATTCTGAGGCCTTTTTTCTATACATGGCTAATATGTGTATATAAGCTGTGATGTTTCTTTGGACCAAATCAGCTTCAGATAATTTGGAATCGATTGACAAATGTTCGTCCGTCTGTCTGGCCGGCTGGTGCTCACGATAACTCTCGAAAAAAAGTAACCGATTTCATCGAAACTTTGTACATCTTCGAAACTTAAGTCATGTTCGAAGACGGAAATATCGATCCACTCCACTGGCAACGCCCTCACCAAAATGGTCAACATTTTGCTGAAAATTTATTTTATGATGTCATGCTAACGGATAGTCTGATAATCTGATAATCAAACTTTAGACAAGCTACCACTCCTTCTGATATCTCCCCAATAAAGGGTCACAATTTTCAATATTTATAAATCCAATCTTCAATCCTCTAAAAACAGTTTTTTATGTATTATACATAAAAATATATGTTTCCATTAAAATATGTTTAAAAAAATCCAATTCCTCAAAATAATATTTCTTTTAATAGTATTTGTTTTTAAAATGCACACATTGAATTCTATTCTTTAAAATATTACCTAATTTATAATGACGTCATGCAATCGTATGTTGCCCTCAACCAATTTCTTTGCAAAGGGCAAAATCTCCTAATTACTGCAGATGATGAAATACTCCATTCTAATATTATTCTCATTCCACTCTCCCATTTTATTACCGGTCACCTGTTGCTGTTGTTGTTTTGGTTTTTTTTTACTTTTCATCATTTGCTTTCTTCTTTAACGTCAGAGTTAGTTGTCGTTCTACTTTAAATTCGTTCGCACGTGTTTCATTGGGCTCCATAGTTTAACAAGAATAAATGCAATTAAAAGTGGTGTTAATCTAAATTAAATAATTCAAACAGTTAAATTGTTTCTCAAAAATATTTAAAATATTCTTTTATTTATAAACAATGTTTAATTTATAATTTTTCTGTTGTAAAGAAATCATAATCTTCTGGTGTCTGTGTTGTGAAATTAAATTGTTGCTGCATTTGATCCCGTTATGTGAAAGAGTGTATGCAAAGAGATCATTGGTTGGTAAATCTCTTTATAGTAAGAGTAAATGTATGACATACATATATACATATATATGACATACATTGTATGTAAATGAGCAACAAAGCAATTATGCATTTGCCAGTTATGATTTTGTTGTTGTTGTTAAATAGAAAAGTGAAGTGAATGGTAAACAAGAGAAGCAACTCTTTGTCATTGATTGCTTGTTGTTTTTTTTATTGTTTTTGGAGCATCGGTTAACGCGAGTGCTTTCGTGTGTAGTTGTTGTGATGGATGTGTTTAATCGGGTGATTCGGGTCGTGTTAAAATCACTTCATTGATTTGTTGTTATTTTGATGGGGGACGGCGTAAAAAGGGCAATGTAAAAATGTAACGAAGAATGGGATAAAGAGAATATCTTCGTTTGCTTGGGGCTAGACTAAATAATTGCGCATTAGAGTAAGGTAAGTGATTTTTTGGATGTTGTGATTTCATTTGTTCCATAATTGTTCCATAATGTAAACGGAATAAATTGGAATGAAACATTCATCACTGTTAAACATGCAGAAAATTCTTCTTAAAAATCTATGACTAACAGGCTGTACAGTAAGGCTAAACCTAGGCTTATCAGTTGGGTTGAGGGAAATTCGTACTAGAACGGCACGAAAAGTACTAAATATGATAACACTTGCATTTGGCGAATCGGTAGAGCTAGAATATTTAAATTTGGAATGAGGGTTTTTTTTTTGGGAAATTCGAACTATAAGTATCCGAAAGTACTAAAAGTTACTACATATTTCGAAGCATGTGAATACATTTGAATTTGGAGAAACGGATGGAGCTGAGATACTGCGATTTGATATTAATAATACCGTCGGAGTGTAGGATTCGGATGTGTTTTTAGTTTTGGAAATGTGTACGAAAATCACAAAATTGTATTATATTTAGTACAATTTGGGTTGTGGATGAACCGATAGAGCTGGAAAACTGAAATTTTAAATAAGATTGTACCTGCATTGTAGAATTGAGGTAATAATTTGGAAATTCGATCATACGTGTATTAAATGTTACTCAATTTGGTACAAATTTTATTTCGGATGAACCGATACCGATATCCTGAAATTTGGCGTTAGGCTCACTGTTGAGGTGTAGGATTGGGACATTCGTACTAATGTGTATAAAATGGTACAAAATTTGATACAATTTGGATTTACATTATACGTTAGAGCTGAAATTTGGAATTACTGATTACTGTTGGCGTGTAGGATTTGGTTATGGATGTAAGTTTTGACATTTGTACTTATGTGTACTAACTTGTACTAAGTTTGGATATAGGAGAAGCGACAGAGCTAGAATCCAGAATGTAATTATTGGTTAGTAAATGGTACTTAATTTGATACAATTTGGATTTAGGTGACCCGATAGAACTAGAATCATAAAATTGATATGATTTCTATTGAATTGTTGAGGTAGGTACTAAATTTGATAAAATTTGGATTATTATAAAATTTGGAAATTTGGAATAAGTTTTGAAAATGAGTACTGCAAAAAAAGGGAAATAAATTGTTTCAAGTTTAGTATAGAGCTAGATTTCTGTTGCTGTCAGAATTTGTGTGTAGTTTTTAGATATGGAAGTAATTTCCGAAAAACGTACTCTTAGAGAACAAGTGTACTAATTATTGATCAAATTTGAATTATGGTCAATATTGTTGTGAAGGTTTATTCTCTAACGAAGTAGCGGGCATATACAGTTCGTCAAAACCGATGTTCGTCCAAATGTCTGTTGATATCACGATAAAGTTCCCAATATTTATGATATGGTTTTAATATATTGCCTATGTTTACATTTTTATTACTGCTAGGATCTTTGGTATTGAGAATCGGATATATCGGTCCAAGTGTTGGTATAGCCTCCGATATCAGCCTTTTTAAACCCCTTTCTACGGGCTCTCCTGCGGACTGATTGTACTTTGGGGGGTTTGAACACGTTTTTCAAACCAATTAGATCTAATTCGATTTTTAGGTTATCATGGCTTGTCAAATCAAATCGTCCTAAACCTTATTAATATCGTTTTAAGTTTTGGTATAAGAATTTGATTATTCGTAAGTTTGTTTATGTCCCACAGAGAAGAGTGGACACCAAATTTACACAAACAATTTTTGTCCAAAGGTATTTGCCGTCTGAGATCGATATTTCGAGGAGGCCCTTTTTTATCACTCAAAACTTATCATTAAGAAACTTATTTTGGAGTTTTTTTTTTTTTCTTCAAATGAAGTCAGACTCTATTGCATAATTTTTTTAATTAGGTTTAAGTTCCGAATGTTTTGTTATTTTTAATTAAGGTGGATTAATGATTCAAAGCTGTTATTATTGCAACATTCATTGATATGTCATGCCATCATAATCACAATAATAATAACAGCAGACAATTGAGACATAACCAACTGAAATGAAACGAATGCCTCACAGCCACAATTTGCCATCATCATTCTTCTGCTTGTTCTTCTTCTTTTTCGTGTCCGTATTATCTTCTCAATCATGGTGATATCCTACAAGTTGTAGTTTTATTTGTCATCTTACCAGGCATTAATTACAAAGTCCTTATAAGGAGAAATCATGAAAGCGATAAATATTAAATTGTTTGCGTGTGTGTGTGTGTAAGAGTAAATAAGTATGTTTGTGTGTGTGTGTGCGAAAGATAGAGAAATGAGTGTTGTCTTAATGCATCATTTCGGTGAACGATGAAGGTGAATGATGTGAATTGATTGAATATCTATCTGTGTGACTGATTCAATGAATGGATGGCTGAATGAATGAATGCCCGACTGGCTATATAGATGTACTTATACACAGACAAATTATGGTAGTGCAATTAATTTTTATGTTATTTGCATTAAATTGGAAACAGAATGGTCGTCGAAACAAAAGCCACTGCAATAGCACGCAGATTTCTGCAAGACTTCCTTGCTGGCTGGTTGGCTGGCTTGCCGTTCGATATGCTAGTGGCTGTCACTGATTGCAACGAACGAGTCATTAATGACCTGCATAAAACTGACACCACCAACCCTCATCACCTCAAACACAACCATGCCCAGACCACACACAACTCCCCCTCCCAACGGACGCTGACTACAGCCCGTCGTACACCTTGAAGGAATACAACAAGTTTGCGATTATTATTCACAATTGCTACAAGATTCAATTTTGAGTTAAGTTGCTGGCATCCATGCAAGAATTTCATTCGAGTGTGATTTTGCTGTTATTGCTACGCAAGTCGCTGGCGGCATATTTGCCATGCAAGGATAATGGATTTTATTCCATATGAATTTGTTGCTGTTGTTGTTGTTATTCACAGAAATGCATCTCAACGACGACGACAACGACGGCGACTGAAACGATAACAAGTAGCGTCGTGAATATACAGAAGGACAATATTGCTGTTGACAAGTAATGAATTGAAGTATTCAACAAACCAAAGAGCCTGCCGAACGCCAGAGCGATCGAGCGACATGCATCGAACGAACCAACAACCTCTGAGGATTTCATTAATTGAAATGGGATATTAATTAAAAATAGTTGAAAGTCTTTTATATGCAAATTGTTCTTGTGGTTTATCGCTCAGCATATACATACAGCTCGGCTGAAACATTGAGATTTCTTGTTATTCTTATTGTTTGGTTCAACATTTCTTTGTATTCAAAAAAAAAAAAAGGCTTTTCATGTACAATTTACTTCAATGGAATTCTGTGGCCTTTTGTTGAAAGGAAAAAAAAACACAGAAAATTTCATATTGCAAGTGTTGTTTAACAACTTAAACAAGTAAAATATTTGAATATGGGAAATAAATATTTAACAAAAATCCAGTAAGCCGTCGACCATACACAGAGACAAACGGAGACGATCATGTTGTACTATACACCACTACAACTGAACTTTAAAGTGCTTCAACGGGCATTGGACAAGTTGCCATTAAATTTTATAAATAAAATGTCAAGAAATTCCTATTGAGACCTGTCTCATAAAATGGCAAAATTCTCTAGGAAATCCTTTTTTAACGAATTATCCTCTATATAGAACAGATATAGAATCTTTGGAAGACCATTGAGATGCAGTCGGGCGAAATTAAATGTGCTATCTAGATAGATATTTCAACCAATTGAAAATCCATAATCCCATACACATACCTTTTTGAAATCAATGAAAATGTGCATGTCAAACGGACAAACTTGGATTCTTCTTGTATGAAATCGAGTAAGGTTATTTATGGGGGCTATATATAAACACATGGACCTTATTGAGCAACAGTTGCACACAACATTTGTTTTTTTAGCACTCTATATTCAATTTAATACCCTCTGCCAAATTTCGTGTAAATCGAACAAACGTGGTTCCTTTGGTGCACCATTTACATAAAATTGAACGAAAATATACATAAGACATATATCAAACCTTATCAGACATAATTTTTTCCTCAATTGCATGCGCAAAATTTTGCTCAATGGGACAAATATTGGAAGTTTGGTGTATCATTCCCAAAAAATCGGAATAAGCTATATATGCTATATCTAGATCTGAACCAATGTTAACAAAACTTCGCAGAAAGTTTTGTCCCAATCGGACAAATATTGGGAGTTTGGTGCATGATTCACAAAAAATCTGACCAAAAAATCGGACTATATGGGAGCTATATCTACATCTGAACTAATGTTAACAAAAATTCACAGACATTAGTCTGGACCTAATTCAGTACTCTGTGCAAATTTTAGTCCCAATCGGACAAATATTGGGAGTTTGGTGCATGATTCACAAAAAATCGGACCAAACTATATATGGGAGCTATATCGAAATCTAAGCCGATTCCAACAAAACTTCGCATACATAAGTATGGACCTCATTCAGTGCTCTGTGCAAAATTTTGTTTCAATCGGACAACAATTGGGAGTTTGGTTCACCATTTACCTAAAATCGGACGAAACTATATATGGGAGCTATATCTAAATCTGAACCGATTCCAACCGAACTTCCCTGACATTAAACTTAATCTAATTCAGTACTCTGTGCAAAATTTTGTTTCAATTGGACAAAAATTGGGAGTTAGGTTCACCATTTACCTAAAATCGGACGAAACTATATATGGGAGCTATATCTAAATCTGAACCAATTCCAACAAAACTTCCGTGACATTAAACTGAACCTAATTCAATACGCTGTGCAAAATTTTGTTTCAATTGGACAAAAATTGGGGGTTTGGTGCATCATTTACCTAAAATCGGACGAAACTATATATGGGAGATATATCTAAATCTGAACCGATTCCAACAAAATTTCGCATACATCAGTTGGGACCTAATTCAGTACTCTGTGCAAAATTTTGTTTCAATCGGACAAAAATTGGGAGTTAGGTTCACCATTTACCTAAAATCGGACGGAAATATATATGGGAGCTATATCTAAATCTGGACCGATTTCCAGGAAACTTAACACACATCATTCCAGACATAATTCATTCCAAATTTCGTGTAAATCGAAAGATATGTGGGGACATTGGTAAACCATTTACCTTAAATCGGACGAAAATATATATGGGAGCTATATCTAAATCTGAACAGATTTTCTCCAATTTCAATAGGGTTCGTCCTTGGGCCAAAAAAGTGACATGTGCCAAATTTCATCCAAATCGGATCATAAATGCGATCTGTACTTAAATCGACTCAGAAAGTGATTCTATGCATATTGTCAAAAGGAACCATGGGTCTATCTCGATTATTTTTGCCTGTTACAAACATATGCACAAAGACATAATACCCTGTACCACAGTGTGGTGAAGGGTATAAAAAATGTTTTTGAAAGGACCTATCATAGGCCTTGATTTTTGGAATTTTTACATTATACACATACTATACATGTATTTTATTTTAAAAAACTTCCGATAGTCCTTCAAAAATATCACTCTTAATTCTAATTTAAAAAAATTGCTACAAAGAACTTATTTTTCTCAAGCCGCCATTATTTTTGCATTCTCATTATTTTTCATATCATAAATCCATGTTTCTTGATTGATTGGTTTTGTTAGCTAGAAAAATTGCCTACATTAAGTATGCGTAACTAAGGACGATAAAAAATTGCCAATTTACGTAAAAGAAAAAACTAAAAAACGTGAAACATATTTTTAATATAGGCTAATGCTTAGGCTTTAAAATAAAATCGTATTTTAATATTTATAAATATGAAATGAAAATTGGAAAAAATAGTCGGCGAAAAGTCGTCGTTGTTAAATTTCTTTTCGTGGAAATTTTTAAATTTGCCTCTGCCGCCCATCGAAACAAATCACTAACGTACACAAGTAATTTGTAACAATTTATTAGACAATTTTCCAGCGTAACATTTGTAATGATGCTGAAAATGGTTCGTGTTGTTGTTGTTGTTAATGTTTTCAGACATACGTTTGTTGTTGTTGCTGTTGAATGATTTTCTATATTTTTGCTCTGCTGGCTGCTGAAGTTACGTCTTTCAAATTGTCTGTAACAGAAAATGTTTTCTCTCTTCGATATTACACCACCCGTAAGATCCAGAAAAATTGTTCCGCTTTATTCGAACACTTCGTTTTAGAGTTAATGTTTTATAAATGGTGACAAAGCTGTTCCTGTTGGAATTTCATTTGTAGGAAGTGGTAGAGGGGTGGAAGTAGAACATTTTTTGTCAATGTCACCATGATGTTTGCATACCTCATGGTCTTGGATTTAAGAAAAAATTGTATCTAATATTTTTTTTGTTAAATGTTGTGACACAGGTGTTGAGATTTTCTACAAGGCATAACATTATGTCTAAGTTTCCTTGAGAGTTTTATTTTTATTTTTGTGGGGGGAAGTGAATTTAACCACTGCTACCAACGCCACCTGTTTCCCTGTTTCAAGAGTTATGTCAACAATCAAAGTTACATCAGAAACGGCAACGGCTTGTGGAATGCAAATTGCGTTTGAAGGATTTGAGGTAACTTTTTGGAGGTAAAGTTTTTTTTTCGGTGAAGTAAATTATATAAATATGTATGTGTGTCTTAAGACGAAGTATAAAACGTCAAACGCCTGTGCAAGTTGGATAACTGTATTTAAAATACTAATGTTTTAACAACTGTTGCTAAATAAAAATAAATATTTATATGGTAACAGATGGCGATGGCAAAACGAAGTTAGAAAATTCAGTGTGTGTGGATATTCCACCTGTCTTCTTAGCTCGAAAAGTAAGTCT
This sequence comes from Musca vetustissima, assembly GCF_032173495.1. Taxonomy (NCBI): domain Eukaryota; kingdom Metazoa; phylum Arthropoda; class Insecta; order Diptera; family Muscidae; genus Musca; species Musca vetustissima. The sequence goes on from NW_026887357.1 coordinate 26,424, forward strand.
GAAAAATATTTTTATACCCTTCACCACACTATGGTACAAGGTATTATGTCTTTGTGCATATGTTTGTAACAGGCAAAAGGAAACGAGATAGACACATGGTTCCTTTTTAGAATATGCATAGAATCACTTTTTAATTCGATTTATGCATGTCCGTCAGTCCGTCCGTCTGTCTCTCTGTCTGTCTGTCCATGTTAAATTGTAAACAAAGTACAGGTTTCATTTATGATCCGAATTGGATGAAATTTGGCATAGGTCACTTATTTGGTCCAAGGACGAACCCTATTGAAATTGGGAAAAATCGGTCCAGATTTACATGTAGCTCCCACATATATTTTCGTCCGATTTAAGGTAAATGGTGTAACAATGTCCCTATGTATCGTTCGATTTTCACGAAATTTGGCACAGCGTAATTAATTAGGTCTAGAATTAGAAATTGGTCCAGATTTAGATATAGCTCCCATATATATTTTCGTCCGATTTAAAGTAAATGGTGTACCAATGTCTCTATATATCTTTCAATTTGCACGAAATTGGCATAGCGTACTGAATTGCGTCTATAATAATGTGTGCAAAGTTTCGTGAAAATCGGTTCAGATTTAGATATAGCTCCCATATACATTTTCATCCGATTTTAGGTAATTGGTGCACCAAAATCTCTGAAAATCCATCGATTTGCACGAAATTTGTCATAGCGTACTGAATTAAGGCTAGAATTACGTGTGCTAAGTTTCGCGAAAATTGGTTCAGATTTAGATATAGATCCCATATATATTTTCGTCCGATTTTATGTAATTGATGCACCAAAGTCCCTATATATCTTTCGATTTGCACGAATTTTGGTATAAGGTACTGAATTAAGTCTAGAATGATGTTGCTAAGCTTCGTGAAAAGATCCATAGCTAGGCTGATTGACACAACGTACTTATGTAATATAAATTAGTCTCTGGCAAGTTTCCCTGAAATCGGTTCAGATATTTTCTACATATGTTAGGATACATATGTAAAATATACCCAAAGTGGTGGAGGGTATCATATAGTCGGTCAAGTTCGACCTTACTACTTTTCTTACTGTTAAAAAATCTGTATATTATATAAAAAATATAAAATAGAGATTTTCATTTTTTCTTGGAGTTTGAGACAAATCTGTGCAGAAAATAGGTACAGATTTTGACATATCCCCCATTTTTATTTCAGTAATTTAGGTATTATAATGGCCCAAGCCGCAATTTTTAACCGAAAGATTTTTAATTTGCTTTTCCGAATATTAAAGACGTTTTAGCGGAAAAATGTAAATATAGGTCAAGGATTAAGAAGTGTTTCCTAACTAGATACCACTCTCATACAAGCACCTATGTGCCAGCTTGGACATTTTCTCAATTAACCTAACATTTTATTTTTCCACTTCAAAAAATTCAGAAGCAATATTTTTAATATCTTCTCCCCATCATTAATTTATTATTATTATTATTTTGTATAATAATTTATATTTCTCACTTTAAATTCTTGTCTCCCTATGTAAAGTATATAATATTTTATACATATGCATTAGTTACTTATGGCCTATTTATATGTGCTGTGGAACCAAATGTTATTGAAGCCTAAAACATTTATGGTAAACCATCAACACAATGACTTCAATATAAATCCTGCTTATACATATGGGGATGCACACATACAATAGACACGCACACACCCACGTATACATTTAAATCTAACCATGTGCATTTGCCATTGTCGAACAAAATAGACACAATTGCTTAGATGAAAATGTATCTAAAACAATTTGAGGAAAATATCCTACTTGTAAATGTGTGTGATTATAATGTAAATGTACGAAAATAAAATGAATAACCCAGTGAACCAAGCGAGGAGAAGAGACTAATTTTCCTATTTTGAAAAATATATCATAAAAGAGGACTTTCTAAATGACCTATCATAGAAGGAGATTTTTTATAGGACCTGTCATAGAAGAGTATTTTTTAAAGGACCTATCATAGAAGAGGATTTTTTAAAGAACCTATCATAGAGAGGATTTTGGATTTTTTAAAGGACCTGCCATAGAAGAGGATTTTTTAAAGAATCTATCATAGAGAGGATTTTGTATTTTTTAAAGGGCCTATCATAGAAAGTATTTTTTAAAGGACCTGTCATAGAAGAGGATTTTTTAAAGAACTTTTCATAGAGAGGATGTTTGATTTTTTAAAGGACCGACCTATCATAGAAACGTTTTTATAAGTACCTGTCATAGAAGAGGATTTTTTAAAGAACCTATCATAGAGAGGATTTCGGATTTTTTTAAAGGACCTTTCATAGAAAGGTTTTTTTAAGGACCTGTCATAGAAGAGGATTTCTTAAAGGACCTATCATAGAAGGGGATTTTTAAAGGACCTGTCATAGAAGAGGATTTTTTAAAGGACCTGTCATAGAAGAGGATTTTTTTAAGGACCTATCCTAGGCGTGGACTTTTTAAAAATGTATTTTAAAGGGCCTATCGTAGAAGAGGAATATTTTTGATAGAATCTACTATAAAAAAATTTTAAAAATTTTTTGAAAGAGCCGACAATAGTCGCTTGGTGTAGGTATAAAAATAATTTTTTAATGACCATGGCGTGAATTTTTTAAAATATATTTTTTTACATATTTTAAGAAACCATTGAAACCCTCTTTCTTTCTTTCTTTGGTAGCATTTTGTTTCCATTTAAGCGAATGACTATGAAATACTTTTAACCATACATATGTTACTATGTTATTCAACAACATGCCGGCCTATAATAAGTGCATTCACACGCACGCACTCACACATCCACACACACACCACCTACACATTCAATGCAGATTTCAGTTCACTGGCATACATCGACAATTCGACATTGTTAAGTAGGGAATGCTTTGCATGCTCTAAACATGCTTAATAAAATATTGCATATCCTTTACTTGGAACACATTTCAACAATACTTGCGAGAATGTAAGGCAAGGTTCACACACACACACATGCACACTCACACAAACGCAAAGGAACTGATTCTCCCTAACTGTAAATATAGTCAGTACTTGGTAATAGTAAATGGCTAGATGTGTTGTTGCCCCTCCCAGAGATGGGAGTATGCATACGTGTTTTTGTGTGTGGGTAAGGATGTACGAATAACGGATATATTTGTTTGTAATCTGTATCCTGTATCTGTGTAAGTGAAATAATTTGTAGATGTGCCAGCACATTAGGGACCAACTAGATGTTGGGTGGATGGGATTGAGTGTGAGTGTGTGTAATGCAGTTTCCTTTTAGCAACATATCTACAGTGTGTGTGTGATTGTGTGTATACTTTTGTATTAGCAAACTAAGTATATACACTTTAGCATGATATTGAAATGAAATACATTGAATTCATTCATTGTTCTTTACTTATAGCACCCTCCCTATCACTTACTACCTCTCCTTCCCTCTCTTACTCTTTCTCCTCTGTGGCTCTTAAGATATTTATGACAAGAATTTTATATTTCCTGCAATAGAAAATTGAAAAAAGATATATATTCACAGAATATAATCTTGTATTCACCTCCACACTTCCTGCTCATGCATCTCTCTTACTCTCTTGTTAAATAATATATAAATTTTATTTAAGTAAATAGTAAAAATTCTATGTGAAAACAAAAGCTAAAATGACAAAAGATTTTATCATAGTCATCAGTGGAAGCAGCAACAACATCAGCATTCTTAACTGCATCTGATGAAGTGATATTATGTTTATGTGTGTGAGTGAGTGTATCAGTACTCTATTTTCCATTGTGTTTGTAAATTTTTGCAAATTTTTAAAGAATTTCATTTAACACAAATTCCTGATAAATTTTGGGTTAATTTGTTGACAGACTGCAAAGGTCAAATGGACATGTAAGAAAATATTTTTCAAAATTGTCTACGGTAGGAAAATCCATAAACAATTGATAGTAATTTATGCTAATAAATTATTGTGATCATTATTAAATGGAAAATATTAAATATTTGTAAGATTAATATGCAATTTGTATTTTTGTTTTTCATTTTAGGTAAGTGGATGTCAATATTCTATTATAAATGCATGTAAGTTAAAAATGTAGAACAATTTGAGAATTTTGGAAAAAAAACTAAATGATAAGAGAATAATGGTGTTCCGAAAAGGAAATCGGCTTTTGCCATCAGTATGTATTGTTTCAAAGAAAGAAATTCCATCACTACAAGTCCTACAGAATATTCATCGCTGATAAATTTTTTCTAATGAACATTAAATTGAGTACGACTTCTTCTATAGAAAAATTTTAAGATGAGAAATTTTCTATAAAAGAATTGATCGATAGGATATTTCAAAGAAATAATGATTTATCAAAAAAATCAGCAAAAATGTATTTTCCTATGGGAAAAAATAAAAAAATATCTTCAAAATAGAAGTGAAACAAATTCTTAGTTGAAATTATGAAGATCTTCTTCACAGAAGACTTAAAGTGTTCATCTACATTCAAGACTTAAGTTCATCTTTCATACAATAGGCGGTATTCCATTTAGAGATACTGGAGATCTTCCTCTAAAAAGTTTATTTTCTTCCGAGAAGTGATGAAGGTTTTGTTCATAGAAGAGGTCCTATTCCCCATAGAACTGATCGTGTTCTTCCCCAAAAATGAGTTAATGGCCTTCTTCATAGCAGAACTGAAGGTATTCTTCCTCATAGAAGATCTGAAATTCATCTTCCTAATAACTAAGCTGAAGGTTTTCTTCTTCAGAGAAGAGCTGAAGGTCTTCTTCTTCAGAGAAGATCTGAAGGTCTTCTTCTTCTTCATAGAAGAGCTGAAGATCTTTTTCTTCTTCATAGAAGAGCTGAAGGTCTTCTTCTTGTTCTTCATAGAAGAGCTGAGGGTATTTTATCCTCAGAGAAGAGCTGAAGGTCTTCTTCTTCAGAGAAGAGCTGAAGGTCTTCTTCAGAGAAGTGCTGAAGGTCTTCTTCTTATTCATAGAAGAGCTGAAGGTCTTCTTCTTCTTATTCATAGAAGAGCTGAATGTCTTCTTATTCATAGAAGAGCTGAAGGTCTTCTTATTCATAGAAGAGCTGAAGGTCTTCTCTTCACCGAGGATCTGAAGGTCTTCTTCATAGAAGGGCTGAATATATTCTCCGTAGGCGACAAGAATGTTTTCTCATAGATCACCTTATTAAAGGCTAAAAACGACTTCGTATGATTTTATATAAAGAAGGTGAGTTGGCTCTGTTTGTAAATGGTGGAATGGAAACGACCTATACGTAATTCAATTGCTCTGATTTGCTTTCGGAGTACTTTTTTAAGAAGATCCGCATGGTTTAATATAACTTCTCTTTAAAAAAATAAATTTTTAATGAAGCTTCCCCTCCATTAATTTTCCCATTTGCATTTCATTTTCTTTTACTTGTTGAAAACAAGAAAAAACGCCAACAACATTTTCTCGCAGCCCTTTTCACACCCCTTCTCTCCCTCCCTCAAGTGATAATAATAACTGACAATATATTGTGGTGTTCATGACAGAGACATCTGTCACAATTTTACGCATTACCAAAGCCAGTCAAGGCAAATGTCAGTTTTAATTAAGGACACTGATGCAAAAACGCCAACACTTCCTGGTTGCGGAAAAAACGAACAGAAAACTGCCGCTGCTACTGCTGCAGACATGGACAGTGTAGCTGCTGCATAATGCAAAAGCCGATGATGACAAGTTACAAAATATTCAAAGGCTTAAAGCAAATCCAGCAAAAAGAGATCGTCGTCTATTAGAGAAACGAACCATAAAGCATCCCATAACAATGCCATAAATACAAAGTTGGCTTTAACGACACCAACAACAACAACAACTGCAACAAAAAAGCCAACTAAATGTTGCTTCATCTCTGAGAGGCTTGAACAGGAAAAAACAGCAACGGAATCCAAGCACAACAAAAAGCCCAGAACATTGGCAGCGCGATAGAGAAGGGAGTATTTAGCAAAAAGGCAATAAAAACGGAGACTAGCAAAACACAACAACAACTGCTGAACTGCATCAGGAAAGTGGAGAACGAACGATGGAGAGGAAAACGGAAACATAGCTTGCCAATAGCTAAGTAGTGTATCCGTATCCTGTCATAAGAGCTAAAACAAAAAGACAATTTTGTTGTTGTTGCTGTTGTTCCGCCTTTGCACTTGTTTTTGTTGTTGCTGCTTGCAAATGCCTACTCGTCTAATATACACTACGTTTAATGTTCAACAACTAAAGGGGATAAATGTTAAACCGGCATTAAGAGACCTACTAGAGTTAGGCTGGATGGCTGGCATTCTCATGCACACACACACAAACGTGTACCCTCAACCAAGTGGTATGGGGCATTGCCTACGAAAACGAAATGTTTATAAACATAAGGATAATATTGTTTGTTGTTGTGCTTTTCCGTGGACCTTGTTGTTATTGTTTTGTTCTTCCTTTTCTGCTATGCCATTCTTTCTGTCTATGGCTTCGGGTTCGGAAAGTAAATGTTGCGCGTTAGCCTTGTAACAACAACGACAATGTTCATTTGCACGTTATGTCCTTTGATATTAAGCGAAAAAGGACATTTTGTTGCCACTCTCTATCAAATAGGCGAATGGCTGATTTTTTTTTTTTTGAAAAGAAATTTGTTATAGGGAAAATGTATTATAGAGGGAAATTTTCTACAAAACAGGACAAAACCGGATCAGAAGAAAATTTCTGTAGGACCTGAACATATTTTTTATGAAAATCTTCTTATAAAAGTATTCCTAAAGTAGATTAGGAAAGTTTTCCAAAATAAGAAGGATGGCATGGTCTTTTTAAATAGTCTTGATTTACGTATAGAAGATCACAATTCCTTTGCTATAGAATATTATCCTAGACTTCTCTAAGTACACATATCTTGTTTCCTTCCGAACATTTACAAAGAAATCCTAAGTCCATCTAAGTTCTGAATTCTACACAATCACTTTATTCGCCTTTTTAGAGGCCTCTTCGGATCATCAATAAGTATATCTCCCGGGTATTCTACAAGATAACTTTTAGGCTCAAATAAAGGAAGCATATACAGAAATACGTTCCTGGGCTTCTAAAAACTTAACCGGCATGACATACCATAAGAGACCAAGTTATATTTCCATAAGAAGACATAAGCCTTCAATAAAAAGAAACTCTTCTGGAACAGAAATATTCAGACTTGTTACATGGTATTTTAAATAAGACCTTCTCTAGCTTTCCCCTAAAATTTTTTCTTTTTTAGAGAACCAGAGGTTTTTCGTGCTCTTTGGAGTATATATTTATTGTCTCATTCCCCCATTCTTAGGAGGATTCTCTGTATAACCAAATCCTTCTGGTCTTGTAAATGTATATAACTCTCCTTAACTCTCTAGGATTTTTCTGATTCTATCTGAAAAGAAATGTCAATGACAAAAAACAAACGCCTTGGCTTTTTATAAGAAGACCTCCCCGGCATTGATCCGGAGAGTTTTACAGAAGAGCTTCGTTTCTGATAGTTTCTGCGAAGACATTTTGCAAAAGCCTTCGGCCTTCAGCTCTTCTATGAAGAAGACCTTCAGCTCTTCTATGAAGAAGACCTTCAGCTCTTCTATGAAGAAGACCTTCAGCTCTTCTATGAAGAAGACCTTCAGCTCTTCTATGAAGAAGACCTTCAGCTCTTCTATGAAGAAGACCTTCAGCTCTTCTATGAAGAAGACCTTCAGCTCTTCTATGAAGAAGACCTTCAGCTCTTCTATGAAGAAGACCTTCAGCTCTTCTATGAAGAAGACCTTCAGCTCTTCTATGAAGAAGACCTTCAGCTGCTTCTATGAAGAAGACCTTCAGCTCTTCTATGAAGAAGACCTTCAGTTCTTCTATGAAGAAAATTTTCAGCTCTTCTATGTAGAAGACCTTCAGCTCTTCTATGAAGAAGACCTTCCTATGAAGAAAAATACCTTCCTATGACGAAGACCTCCACCTCTACTATGAATGCATTTTAAAGCAATTCGAAAAATTCGTTTTAAAACTCAAAACCACCAATGAAAATGGTAGATTTTGCTAATGGCTTTATGGTTTGTTTTGTCTAAAATCTACAAAATTTTCTCTAATTGCAACTCAAGGGTTCATGTCTTACATTCGGTATCGGTTTTGAGGTTAATTTTTGTTTCTTCTAAAGACCATGTCCCACTGGCATATTTTCAGCATTACCTCGTTGCTCGACATAGTCCTTCAACTAATTGAAAAACAATTAAGATTGTCTACTACTGGTTAGGGCAGAACTTACGATATAATGTGATTATAAATGTCCTTGTTTCACACAGACGCACCCTCATAAACCCACGTGTCTGTGTGTGTGTGTGATTTTCGCACACATTCTCCCCGAGACTTCATAAATATGTTATTGAGGGGTTTTTCCTTTGAATTGATTAAATTTGTAATTTTTTCTTGTCGTTGTTGTTGTTGTCGCTCTCCCTTGTTGGAGCCACAAATGTAACAACAACAACATGAAATTATGGGGTTGGATTTAATTGATTGAAAGCTTAATTACATTTGACATATTAACATCGTGAAAGAAGAAAATGATTAACAATTTGTTGTTTTGCGTTTTGTATTGATCGGAGCTTAAGGCATCGCATATTTATTTATGTTGGTTTTTGTTATGTTATCGTTGTAAGTAACACATATATTTGTAAATGTATAGATGTATAATCCTCTCCATTTACAATGTTAAGCTTAAAGGAAATTAATATAAAACACGCATATCATTTATTATTTTTATGTTGATTGATGCGTTGTTTCTAGCGAGAAATATTAATAACTGGAACCAATTACTGTATCTAAGAGACTTAAAAAATTAAGAATAAATTCTTCTATAAGAAACTACAAAAGTATTCTTCTTTGGGAAACTAAACAAACAACTTTAGTAGTGTAAAAATCTATTTCTATAAAAAGGATATATGAACAATTATTTTTGTAAGATTTGTACGGTATATAAATTATTTGAAGCAAAGATATGTTCTATATAATAACGATACTTATGATAATATCTACAGAAGTTATTAATATTTTTGTAGAAGATATCAGAAAGGTCCTTTATCACTAGAGGATTTGTAAAAGTTGTAGTCTATATAGAAGTAGAGGAACATATTGTGCCTACAGGCACAATAAGGTGTATAAAATATATGCTGATGATATCTTCATAATCGGGGACCTGTGAAAATATATATCTTAATTATGTGAACATTTTTAAAAAGAATAATTCCAGACCACAGAAGTTGTATAAAATTCTTGCAGAAAACATTTAATGAAGGCTTCCATAAAGATTTCTGTTCACAGTTTCTCCTTATTTCGTCCACAAAGTTTTTTTTTCTTTAAATAAACCAATTTCGGGTTGTATGGAACTTTCCGAAGCTGGTCATCAGAGCTTCCTACATTCAAGTGGTCTATAAAGTATTATTTCAATTATTCCACAAAAATGCTTCCTACCCTTTTAAATGGATTATAACGACAATCGGATCTTCAGATCGTTTATAAGCAAGACCTTTTTCTGCCATATCAAATGGCTCTAATTCCGCTTGTTTATATAATTGTATTTTTCTCTGGCTCTATGGTGATTTGAAATGGCATCTTTTCTTTGAAAAAAAAACCTTCAGATCTTTATGAATATTCTCTACACTGTAAATATGAGATTCTCCCTGGAGATAATCATAAAAAATGTTATGTTTCTTTTAGGATAGTGTCTTCTATAAGCTCTGTTTGTCTTTAAGTCACTTCCTGGCCTTCAGGATGTTCAGAAACATTACCTATGACTCAGTTCCCCTTCCAGACACCTTGCCATATCCCCTTTACATAGAATATGAAATATTTCTACCACTCCGCTAGACTTGAAACATTCACAACCTTTTTTGCAAAAGACTCACTTCTGTTCCTTTATATCCTTCAACATAGCACGAGAACTCCCTACAACTTCGAATCATTAAACATTCGATGATTAAAAGTCCGTATACAAATTCTCCCTTACCATTTCTATAAATGATGAATACACCTTTCCTATGGTCTGTAATGATTTCCTCCGCTCGCTCAAAGGCTATCTTCAAACATCTTGCAGAGATTCCCTTCAACTTGTTTCCTAAAACAACTTCAGCTCCTCTACACCTAGTTTATAGAGACTCATTTAGTCTTGATATGAACGATTACCCCATTCAGCGTTTATGAAAAATGTTCTTCTAGAGCTCGTCAATGAAAGGCTTCCCCATGTCAGATCGTCAATTGAAGATACCTTCTTAAGCTCATCCATAAAATACACCGTGACTTCAACTCCATTCGGTCTTTAATGTATTCCCTGCTTTCAGTCCGTCTATTTGATACTCACTCCCTTAATTTCGTCTATGCAGGTCTCCAAGCTTTCAGCCGGTCTTTGAGGACTACCTCCTCGTATATTAAGGTAGTTTTCAAGTACTCTCTGAATGACTCTCTTCTGCCTGTATAAAAATTATCACATTCAGCTCGTCTGGCCGGTGCGAGACTCCCATCATTAGTTTGCCTATAAATTACTTCCAGCCTTCAGTGTATATTTGAAACTTCCTGTCTTCACGTCATCAGCTTAAGCCTACCCTATTCTGAAATTATATAAGTAGCTCTATGTGGGACATGTGCTAGAAAGTCTATAACAGACTTTCTGCCTTTATTAGCATATGTAAGGCCCCTTATCGTAAGACCCACTTGTATGTAGGATCTACACATATTCCATTATAATATTCCTTTCAGCTCGTCTATAAAGTTTCCCTTTTACCAGTATAGAGGGTCTCACTTTCTCATATCTATAGATACGTTTTTAGAACATATATTGGGATGGCCCCAATATATTTTTATCGAAAAACTCGCCCACGGAGATACTCTTCAGCTCGTCTATAGAAATTATTTTCCCCTCGTCTAAGATACTCTCTTCAGCTCGTATATTACAACTATATTCATCTCGTTTATAGAGACTCTCCTCGTCTAAAGAGACTTTTCTCAGACAGAGGCTTTTATTTTTTCCTCTATAGAGATTATCTTCATTTCGTCCATTGATATTCTCCCCAGTTCCTGCACAGAGACTCTCTTCAGCTTGTCTATAGAGATTTTAAGCTCTTTCTTCAGGTATTTAAATTTAAAATACTTAGTTTTATTTAATTAAATCTCTTTAATTTTTTCTTCTTTACAACCAGACAAGTCATACAATTTCCCCCTTCTTCATTCATGTCTATCTTCTTAATTATGAATGTCTGTTGCTATTCTTTAGTTTTATAATTTTTGTTTTACATTTCTCTTTTTGTTGTTTTTCTACTTTTGGTAATTTTTCCCTCCGACTGTGTGTTTTACCGTTGTATACATTTTGACTTGGTGTAAGTTTGTGAGTATGTGTGTCTTGCTTTTTTGCAGTGTTTATATTTTATTCAGCAAATACCTTTAGCTGTCTGGACAAACCGAATTTACTGTATACACCTCATTCTCCCCGTTCCCCCTTACATTTCCGGCTGGAGATTTAAATTACCATGAAATATGTTTTACATATAAATTGTACATTCTATCTTAAATAAAAGTGGTATATATTCGTACACTCACTCACACACACATTCATAACATTTCCATTTACAGTGTGTATGTGTGTAATCATCATTCACAAAAATACAAAATAATATTACCAAGGAAACAAACAACTTTAATTCAATTTCCATACAATATGCTTAAAATTTCCATATAATCATTCAGTAGGATTATTATTGCAATCATCATCAACGGCAGCATCTCCTTTTGTGGAGGAGCAGCACAAAATTACATACACAATTCATTCATTCCTTTTGACATTCGTTCATTTGCTCAATCTAGCAGCAGCAGCTGCCGAGTGGCATCAGTCGTCATTCATGCCCTGATAATGGCTCCATGATGATGATGGTGCTACCACGGCTGATGATGATGCTGGTGATACTGACGACGATTGTCATGATTCCAACAATGATTGCTTTGATTGGTGTGCTTCTGCCACTGCCACTACTGATGAAGATGATAATGATGATGGCGACGATAATGACAATGATGATGCTGATGTGATGGTGATATACTTCCAACTAAATACAGAGTATCATTCAGAGAGATCACAAACAGTATAATGGGAGAATGAGAGAAAGTGTTACAATAAAAAACACAAACATACGATATACGATATATACGCCAACAATGTCAATGATTATCTGAAAATGATATAAAATGTCATGTGATGTGATAGTGTACGTGTGTTTGTATGTGTGCAACACTCAGACAGGATTCGGTTGGCAAATTATAAAATAAAACTTACATTCAGTCACACATACTTATGTGAGTGTGTGTTCGTGTTCGCTCTCCCACAATCTAAAACATGTAAACACTTAGAGAACATTGTAACCCAGGCAAATACGGAGAACAAATGAAAGGAGTGGTGATGAGGGGGAAGACGACCGAAAATTGAAAATTAAAAGTAAAAATGTTTGGCTTAAATGAAAAAGAAAAAAAAAACGTTGCCTCAATGTTAAACTGAAGAGCTATGAAAACAAACCGGTACTCTTGCGAGCACTAGAAATAGCGAACATTTTTTGTTCGAAGGATATCTCTTAGGGGAGCAAGAAGACAACGGCGACGAACGACTACAACACAAACCATATGAAGTGGTTGGTTACAAATCCAAGTTCAACAATTTAGTCAAACAATTAAACCCAACCGAAAAAGGTAGTACAAATAGACAACAATTCACAAGAGCCAAGTAAATAAATCAAAGTTCAAGTGGCTAGAAAAATAATTAAGTGCGTCGATAGTATTCGGTTGGTAAATTCAATTGAATTGCCGTTTTGGCTTTTTGGCAATGTGGTGGGAGTGGCAAGTAGAGGAGGCAGAAAATTAAGAGCATTTTAAGGAAATTGGTAGGGTTTGTGATAAGATTAAAGATAGCCAAATAAAATATTTGCAGTAGGTACTTTCCATGAAAGTTCGGAGAAGGATTAGGCATTTCCTTAGGTATTCTATATATGCAAATCCCTTACGAAGGGCCTACATCTAAATAAGGAGCTCATGGATAATCCTTTCAAAATTTTTGATATATTGACTTCTTGAAAAGAATTCGCAATTAATTTTGTTCTATAGAATCTATTTTCTCGTATAGAAACAAATTCGAAAATATTTTTTTTTCGTAAAAAATCGAAATTAATTTTTTTTCGTACAGAAAAAAAAAAAGAAATTTATTTTTTTGTCATATAACAAAAATCGAAAATAATTTTTTCCGTATAGAAAAAAATTTGAAGATAATTTTTGCTTATAGAAAAAAATTCAAAATCAATTTTTTTTTCGTATAAAGAAAAATTCGAAAATAATTTTTTCGTGTAGAAAAAATTTTAAATTATTTTTTTGTATAGAAAAATAATTTTTTTTTCGTATAGAAAAAATTCGAAAAATTTTTTTTTGGTATAGAAAAACTTCGAAAATTATTTTTTTTCACTTCGTATAGAAAAAAATCAAAGAAAAAAACCCTCAATTAAAAATTTCGCGTTTTCTGGTTGTCTATTAAAGACTACGAGCCCTATCACCACCCGAGTGCACCATAAAGATCCTTTCGAATAAATTTTACACAAAATTATGAACTACAACCAAAAAAAGAAGAACTTTGCCAAAAGAAAATCAAAAGTTTTTGGTGTGGTTGTTGTTGTTTTGAGTTCTCAACAATGATTTGTTCCTACAAAACAAAACAATAAATGTTAAATACCCAATGAAACATAGATTTTAGTTTGGGTAGGGTCCTCCCAATCAAAACTTTTTTGGACACTCATTAATTTGTAAAACAATAAAGAAGCAGGAAAAAATGATGAGGAGTCAAAGAAGGCAACAAGGAGAAGAATTTTAAAAGAGAAATAGAAAATGAGAGATGTGATATATTAACAACAAAATTCAGCAAAAGTTGGCAATATAATGTTTTAGGGGAAAAATAAAAACAAGAAACGTGAAAGGCAAATAAAAACAACAAATATGAAAATCCCAAATGCTTTGGAAAAAAAACAACATCAACAATAATTTTTTTGTTGGCATAACATGGCAAAAAGAATTATTAAACAAATATGAGGTGTACCTCCCCAACCTTATGTAGCACCATGACAATAACACCGCCACCGCATACTAGCAGCAGATACCACCTCCGACATCCATTAAACAAGGGTCAATATGTTATACAAAATGGGCCTGATTTTCATGATGACCAGTTGTTGTTGTTTTATATTGTTGTGGTCTGTCCTCCGCTACACAGGCGATAATAATATTCAAATGAAATGTGTTGAATGTTAAACAAGAGAACAAATAAAAAAAACACAAACAAAAAATGCAAACGTAAAAATCGAAAACGTGAAAAGCAAAATAGCAACGCAATGCTACGCAGGTCACTTGTTCTCACTCCTGGAATGTTTTTTGTTTTTAAAATATTTTTTTAATTAAATAAACAACTCAATGGGGATTTTACGATGTTTACAATGTTGTTCAGACATGCTATGCAATTGGGATATACAGGAGGTGTTTATGATGTTGGGGGTTTTTTATGATGAGGAGGTCCTTATATGTTACACACACAGAGATAACTAATTTATGAAATATCCAATTGAGGACAATGTAAATATTGGTGGTGTATAAGAGACATTTTTATTTAATCCTCACTTGAGTAGGATTGCAGACGGTCCCTAAACACATACTCACATTCATACCTTACTTATGTAAATCACATCTAAAATGATTGCCTCTAAGTTCGATAAATTATTACCTGTCTACGGAGGACTTCTTAGTTATCACAGCAGATTATATCAAAATTATTAGAAATATATGGAAGATTTGTGGATATCGTCAGGTCCATTTAGAAAAAGTTTTGGTAACAATTACTTTACATCAAAAATTTTCTTTAATATTTTAATAAAAACCAATATTTTTATTAAAGCAATTGGCCATCAGAATTTGGTATCTCTTCTGACCCCATTTGATGTCCCACAAAATAATAAAAACGACCACCAATATAAAAATGACTCAATATAAGTAGAATATACCACAAATTGTATATTTTCAACGGCAACTCCATTGTCCTCCCAAGAGATATATTCCAATTGCAAGTTATTCCAGATAAATGATGGTGATATTACTGTTGTTGTTGGTTTTGTTTGATATCCCCCACATATTGCTCATGAAACGGAATTGGGGAACAGCATAAGTCCAGTGAAGTGAAACAGGCTTATCAATAGGATGATTTATAGAATATCTCGTGTACCAAATCCAAAAAAATTAAATGCTTTCATATAAAAATCGGAATTATTTTAATATTATTTTCGAAAAAAACTTCGAAATATTTTTTTCCTACAGAAAAAAATCGAAAAGAAAAAATACACATTTTTTCGTATAGAGACAAAATTCGAACGTCTATTATATTAGAAAAAATTCGAAAATAACTTTTTTGTCGTATAGAAAAAAATTCGAAAATAACTTTTTTGTCGTATAGACAAAAATTCGATATTAATTTTTTTCGTATAGAAAAAAATCGAAATTAATTTTTTTCGTATAGAAAAAAATCGAAATTAATTTTTTTCGTATAGAAAAAAATCGAAATTAATTTTTTTCGTATAGAAAAAAATCGAAATTAATTTTTTTCGTATAGAAAAAAATTCGAAATTAATTTTTTTCGTATAGATAAAAATTCAAAATTAATTTTTTTCGTATTGAAAAAAATTCGAAATTAATTTTTTTTTCGTGTAGCAAAAAATAAAAATTAATTTTTTTCATATTTTATACTTTTTTTCGTAAAGACAAAAAATCGAAATTAATTTTTTCGTATAGAAAAAATTCGAAATTTATTTCGTATAGAAAAAAATCGAAAATTCGTCTATAAAAAATAATCGAATTAAAAAAACAGAAAAAAATCTAAACTAATTTTTTTCGTATAGATTTCGAAATTTATTTTTTGTATAGAAGAAAAATCGAAATTATATTTTTTTCATATAGAAAAAAATTTCGAAAATTTAAAGCTAATATATTCTTTTTGTTTAGAAAAAAATATATTAATTTTCGTAAAGGAAAAAAATTTAAATGTATTTTCTTCGTGTAGACAAAAAGGGGAAATTATTTTTTTAACTGAAAATATTATTTATATATTTTAAATTTTGTAAATGAATATATTTTAAATTTTATATATAGGAAACAATTCAAAAATATTTTTTCTCAATAGACCTTTCTTGGTCTTCTAAAAAATATGAGAATTCTTCCAAATTGCCCATAACTATGGATTTTCTTCTGGCCACTCTAAGAAGAAGATCTTGTCATTGATAGAGTACTCTGGTTTTTAATTCTATCATAGACCGAATATCTTCCTCAGGTTTTCTATAGACTGGACAACATCTATTTTAGTCTTCTACCTACCGAAAACGTTTCTTAGTACTTCGCTGTGTATAGAAGACCATCTTCGTAACGTACTCAATTCAAAAGCCTGACCACTTAAATATAAATGAAATTCTCCATGTTTAGACAACATAGAAGACCTTATTTGAGCCACATTAATAGAAGTTCATCTGTATGTCCCTATCGGTAACATACCTTGATTCAGAAATAAAATATTAATTTTTTTTTATTTTAAAATATTTTTTTCGCTACAGAAATCGTCTCTCCTATAAATATTTACCTGCAAACATTTAGTTATTTATGGAAGACCTGACCATTCTTCTATATAGAAGACCTTTTCCATATAAAGAACATATGCATAAACCTCTTATTTTTATAAAGTCCTCTTCTCTGAAGAATTATTCTCTCTACAGAAGAATTGTGCTATTTTCAGATGAAATGGATAAAATATTTGTAAAAGACTTCTTCTTTGCCGTATTTTTCTATGGACCATATTTTCTTCTTCGTGAAAAGTGGTCTTGGTCAATTGGGAATTAATTCAAATACCCTTTCAACATAGGAGACACTCGTCTGTAGTCTAGCCATATAAATAAGATCTTCTTCAGGTATTTAATGAGCCTCTTCTGCAGGCCTTTCTCTAACGCTGACCTATAGATGACCATCTTAAGGCTTCCTATAAATAGGTTGGTTTAGTTCCTTACTTACTTTACTTAGCTGGCTTGTTACAGAAGATGTTGTTTTCTATCTAATTCGTGGCCTTCCCCTTCTACGGGAACCATCAATAGGCTCGGTTTTGCCTTTTGAGTTGGGGCATTTTCATTCATCAGTACAACATGGCCTAGCCACCGTAGTCGCTGCAGCTCAATACGACTGACTATGTCGATGTCCGCGTATAAGTTGTAGAGCTCGTGGTTCATACGACGCCGATATTCACCGTCGACGCAGATCGGCCCGTAGATCTTTCGGAGAATTTTTCTTTCAAACACCCCAAGAGCTGCCTCATCTGCTTGCGCACGGGTAGTATCAGCGTCTTGTGAAGTGTGAGTTTGGTCTGGCGGGAGGTGGCTTTGATTTTGAGTTGTTTGCTCAGACCATAGTAGCGTCGGTTGGCCATCACAATCCTTCTCCGAATTTCAAAACTGATGTCATTCGTTTTATTTATGGCGGTACCAAGGTATATAAAGCCTTTAACTACCCCGAAGCTGTAGTTCTAAAGTTCCACAGTTCCACAAAGGTGGCTGTTGCCGCTTGCAATGTTCGACCCATTATATCGATGTCATCGGCGCAGGCGAGTAACATGTGTTGTTTGGTGTACAGAGTGCCATTCCTGTTCACCTTTGCGTCTCGAATTACCTTTTCCAGTAGGATGTTAAAAAGATCACACGACAAACCGTCACCTTGTCTGAATCCTCGTTCGGTATTGAAAAACTCCGATAGGTCCTTTCCTACTTTAACTGCTGATCTTGTGCCACTTAATGTTATCCTGGTTTAGTTCCACCATTGATAAATTATCTACTTCAGGGTTTGGATGTAAAGGAAGACTTTTTTTGGTACTACAGATGGTCCTTTTATATGCCTCCTAAAATATATAAATTATTGTGGCATTTTTCCAAATGTAATTTTGACTAGAGACCTTCTTTACCTCAGAAAAAGTAGTCTTGGTCAATCGAGAAATAATTCAAATGCCCCTTTCAACATATTTCCCTTTAATTTCTTCCACTGCATTTAGTCCTTATGTACTGATGAAAATATGTTAGCTGATATATCAATTTGTATGTCTGTGTGTGAGAGTTTGTGCAAAAAAGAGATATCCTTAACTAACTTCAATTCATGGCAAAGAGTTACAAACAAACTCGACAATAATAAAAAGTAAACAGCACAAAACATAATAATAACAACATTGGGGCGAAAAACAACAACGGCAAACAAAATGGGGGGATACAAAAAACGTGGAAAAAAATTAACAACACTCAGATATTCCCTATACAAAAAAAAGGGAAAACAGCAGAAAAAACGTTGCAGAGCTACCGAGTCAACACAAAGGTTTTGTACAGTTGTAATTTTGTTGTGTTCGTTTGTTTTTTTTCTCTTTTTGGTTCCCTTGCATTTCTGACATTAGGGATTATGCTATCATCCAGTTTTGCTTGTTACATTCCATCGGTTGCTCTCCAAATGCAGTAGTAACAGCAGCAGTAGCAAAGCTTCTCGGTTATTTTTTACAATTATTATTATGTTTGTGTGTGTGTTGTTTTTTTATTTTTTATTTATAGAACTTTGTTACCCACACCTCTGTTCCTGGCAAATCCTTTTACTGGGTTATTGTTGCCCTCTTCAACGGGTTTTTTTTCGAGTTCGCTGCAGTAGCTGAATGGTTTTTTGTTGACGATGTTGGCGATACAGTTTGTTAATGCCATTGCTTCTGATTCCCCTCTGTTGTCGTCGTTGTTGTTATTTTTGCTGCCACTTGAGCAATGAGATTCATTAGCGAAATTTCAACAACATTCCAGCAGAGTTAAGTAACAAACAGCAGCAACAACAACAACAACTGAAAACACCATCGCCCTTATCATTTACTTCTTTTCTTTATTTGCACCCTTCAACTTCACCCTTTACTCCTCGATTTCGTCTCTCGACTCAATTGTTTAGCTGTGTTAATGTTTTCTTTTTTTCTGCTTTCTATAGCTTCTTGTTTCCGTTTCCCTTTCACCATCACCAAAGTCGTCCTCGTCCTCGTCATCATAATAATCTGTCTGAGTGTTCTCATTACTTTTTGTGTGCCACACATATGAGGGACTCAGATGATGAGGACGATGATTGTTCGTTTGCCCTTTTACCAGCTCAGCTTTTAATTTCCTCAACTTGAGTGTCTGTGTCTATGTGTGTGTGTACGGGTGTTTGTGCATGTATGTGTGTCTGGTTGTAGCAAAACAATTGATTTTAATTAGACCTCCACATAAGGACTCCCCTGACATTTGACTGAATTTAAATAATTATGGAATGAAAACATCATCAGCAGCAGGAGCAGAAGCAGCAACAGCAGTAGAAGCGAAATGAAATTGCAACACACAAAACAAATAATGAACGAAGTACAAACAACAACAAAAAACAATGAAAACAAATATTGAAGGAAATCAGTACAAGGATAATGCTAGACATAACTTCAGGCAATGTTGAATGGCGGAGCATATTCGAAATGATCCCACGGAATGTTATGGTTATGAGATGTACTCATTAAAGGAATGTGTAAGTCATGCGATGGAAGCCATTTCGGGTTTCATGGCTATAGATTTAAATAAATTGAATATTTCATCTACATATAGATTGGGTAAAGGGGATTTTCTGAAGATGGTTCGAATGGACATGAAGACTTTCTTTATACAATGGACATTCTTCCATGACCTCCATAAATATATCCCCCCTTCATGTCCCTATCAATAAATAGGGAGACAATTGTCTTCAGTCCTGCTATATAAAGAAGATCTTCTTCTGGTATTAAATGTATTATAGACCCTCTTCTGCAAGTATCTTGCCTTCCGCTGGCCCCTAGATGGTCATCTTCAGGACTCCTATAAATATGTTGGTTCAGTTCAAGGCTCAAATGGATTGGAAGGCTTTTTAGTACTACAGATGGGCTTTTCATACGCCTCCTAAAAATGTGTAAATTTTTCCCTGTCCTCTTTAAATATGGAGCCTTATTTTGGTCCCTATAAAAAAGATGCAGGCGAGATTTCCATCTCTCTTAAGTATTTTATCTATAAAAACCCTTCCTTACGACTTTGCTATACATACAACACCTTTTTCTTACCTTCCGCCGACCTCTTTCTGGAATCTTATAAGATATTCTCTAGGCAAGATTTTTCTATAACAAATGACTACCCGATCGTCAGGGACTTCAAAAAAGATTATTTTTTCTCCATATCATATATGAAAGGCTGTCTTTCCTTAAGCACGTCTATAAGGATGTATTGGCTTGATGATCTCCTCGACTGCCCTCTAGATGTTAACAATCAGGGATGACTTCCTGTGGATCCTAAGATTTTGAAATAAAACTCTTGTGATCAAATTGATCTCTATCAATTGTATCTGACGACCTCTGTAATTTCTTCAAAAATATCAATGGTTCAGGTCTAGGCTAAGCAGACAAAAAAGGCTCAATAATCATTAAACGTGTCATTGGTTTTAACGCCTGAAGGGTGCTTTAGATTAGTAAATTCGCGTTGACTAGAATGATCAGGAACTGTTTTACAGGAATGCGTTTTCTGTTGAGAAACCAAGGAAACGAAAAAAAAAATGAAAGACAATTTTCCGAAATGTTGTCTTCAACTTGATCTTTCCATCGGATTCGTGGCCTTCCCCTTCTGCGAGCACCATCACTTGGCTCGCTTTTACATGTCTTATGGGCTGGGGCATATTCATCCATTTACACAACATGGCCTAGTCAACATAGTCACTGCAGCTCGATAAGTCTGATTATGTCGATGTCAGAGAATAGATGGCTAATGGTTCATTCGACGAGAGGCCCATAGATATTCCGAAGAATTTTTTTCTCTTAACACTCGAAGAGCTGCTTCATTTGCTTGCGCATGTACCCATGATTTAGATCTATACAGCAGCACGGGTAAAGAATCCCTTTAGCTTATCTATAAAGACTCCATTCAACTCGTCTGTAAAGACTCCTTTCAGCTCGCCTATAAAAACTCCCTTCAGCTAGAAAAGACTTCCTTGAGATTGGCTATAAAGACATCTCTCCTTCAACTTGAATACCCCCATAGCTCGTCTATAATGGCACCTTTTAACTCTTCATTCAGTTAAACATAAATATGCTCCCTAACTTAACGAAAATCTTACCCCGTCTATAAACCTTCTGTCAGCCCATTAATAAAGCTTCTCTGAGAAGCCTATGAACACTCTCCTCAGCATCTGGAAATTCTATCCGAATATGATCTCTCTCCATTACCTCCCATTTAATCAATTTCCAAATTTTCTACAAATTTCTTTGCCGTTTATGATGAGATACAACTATGCAAAGTGTTTGGCACTAATTTTCTAACTTTTAGTTCTTTTGCTTGTTGTTTTTTACAATTTACCCCTTAACAAACTCCTTCAACTTCAATTTAACACAAAAGCAAAGAAACTTTTTCTATTTGAAAATGCCTCGAATTAAACAGCAAACCTCGAAATAACAAGCAAGCAAGCGTAAAGCGTGCGGGAAAAAGGGACCAGTTGAAAGGAGGGTGCAAAATGTATCTCCTGCAGGATGGTAAAAGTGCGAAATAACTTGAAGACAACGTTTAAGTAAAGCTGGCAGAATCCTTCAATTGTGTGTGTATGCAGTCCCCTCTCCCATTTACTGGTGGCTAATGCCTTTGGCATTCAACTTCTCTACTTGTTGTGTTGTTTTTTCTTCGTCTTCTTCTTCGTGTTCTCTTCCACCAACTTTGTGAGCTTCTTCAACAAGAAATGCAATATAAAACACATTATTTGAGATGTTTGCATTTGTGTTTGTAGCCGGGTGTTACTGGGGCGCTGGTGATGGCTACAAACGCAGAACCAACATTTTAGCTCTAATTTAATTTCCACAAAACAAGAATTTAACTTTTAATCCTCATTTGTTGCAGTTCCACGCACAGGCACCACCTACCTCTCCTCTCTGCCACTTCTCTCTTGCCACAGAGGAAATGCATTACAGGGTCCTTGTGCTGGTTGGCAGCTTCCCTTTGTATTTGTGCATGCCAAGAAGTAGTCATCATCGTGAAGGAATGCTTCGTTAGTTCGGATGCGTATTTCTATTGAAATTCGAATACAAAAAGAATCACCTGCAAGTAACGGCAAAGTCAGGCGACAGGTAGATAGTCCCGCAGATAATGTGAAGGCTAAGCCACTACTACTGTCGGCCAGAAAAAAAATCCAACCAAATTGAAAACAGAAACCTTTTCGCCTCAATGAAAATCTTTGTACAATTTCAAGATGTACACACCGAAAGAAACAACCTGATGGAGTTCTTTTCAAATCGCATCCGGATGTTGGTGGCGGCATTCATCTTCAGAGCCAAAGAGGTTGGCAACATTTGCGCTTCGTTAACTTTAATTTTAGTAATTTTCTTTTAGTCTATTTGTGTGGCACGGTGGTAGTTAGGTGCAGTCGGTGAATGCGGATTCTGTGCCGCAGCCGCAGCCACACCACGCAACATCATCAAAGAAATGTAAACAGCAAAGCACCTTAGTAAAGGTTGTCTGTCTGCTTTGCTGTCGAAGGATAATCATTTGTAAAGAATGCGTTCTGCTGTAGCGTTAACTTTTATTCCGTTTAGCGCTTCGTTTTGCACTTTAACCAATACACGTTGTACCGATTTTAACTTTTTGTATTTACTTGCACGACATCACTAACAACACGAGGAAGAAGAAGAAGAAGAAGTCGAAAACTCTACTTGTTTGTAAATCTAATTTAATGGCAAAACAAGGATACATTACCGAAAAACACACAGTGGCTCAAAAATATAGGGAAGACAATTTAGGGAACCCATTATTTTAAATCTTATCAGTTGGTCTAAATGAGTTTAAATGGAGGATCAGATTTTTTCATTACCTTGGGTTTTTAACACGAAACATATTCGTGATAATTTTAGTCAACGGAAATTTATTAATCTAAGGCACACTTAAGGCGTTAAAACGACTGACAAGTTTTACGATGACTGCGTCTTCGATGTCTTATTAGCCCAGGCACGAATCACTGATATTCTCAGATACAATTAATCTCTATATTTGATCACTAGAGTTTTATTACAAGATCTTGGTTCGTGAAACGAGAATTTACTAATCTAAAGCACCCTTAATACGTTAAAACGAAAGACAACTTTTACGATGTCATTGTTGGTGGTGGCGCAGTTAATACTCGATAATCGGGAAGCGGGCCAATAAGTTAAAACACAAAAAATAGTTTTACGATGATTGTGTCTTTGATGTCTTCTTAGCCTAGACGTGAACCTGTGATATTTTAGAAGAAATTACAGAGGTCGTCAGACACAATAGATCTCTATATTTCACCAAGAGTATCATTACAAGATCTTAGGATCCAAAGGAATACATACATGAATTTTTATATCTAGAGGGCAGTCCAGGAGATCGACCGTCATTTGGGATGCATTTTAAAGGTCTGATCTGATACATCGTTTAAAGACTGTCTGAACTTCAGTTAGCCTATTATGAATCTCTGGTCTTCAGCTCGACCAGTAGGACTTCCTTCAACTCGGCAATAAAATGCCAAAGAGGAGGTGATCATCCGTCACTTGGGATGGTTTCTGAAGGTCAGGTCAGGCTCCTCAGCGTTTTTTAAATAAAAACACATCCTCTAAAGACTGTCTGAACTTCAGCTAGCCTAGGATGAATCTCTGGCCTACAGCTCGACCAGGAGGAGATCATCAGTCATTTTGGATAGGTTCTGAAGGTCATATCAGCACCTTATTGAAAAATGTCCTTCTTCTAATCATCTATAAGTAACTGTCTGGTCTTCAGTGCCAATTTAGCTCGCCGATGAAATTCTGTCTTCGTCTCATCCATGTCTTCAACTCATTCTCAATTCAGTTTGTCAGTGAAAAACTTCCAGGTAGTCTATTGAGTACACCATTCTTCAGTACGTCTTGGAAAACCAAACTTATCCTCTTCGTACATGAAGGTTTCCTGATTTTTAGTTCGTCTATAAAGAAAGCCTGACACAAAGGTCATCTTGGACGGATTCCCTTCTTCAAATTGACTAAGGAAGGGTCTCTTTTTCAGATCAGGTCTACAAAAGTACCCTTTAAGTGAATGGTGTTCAGTTCTCCTAGATGGACTCTCTAATTTTTGGAACATAGACTTCCTTCAACTCAGTAATAGGTTTCCTAATTTTTAGTTCGTCTATAAAGAAAGCCTGGCACAAAGGTCATCTTGGACAGATTCCCTTCGTCAAATCGACTAAGGAAGGCTCTTTTTTCAGATCAGGTCTAAAAGAGCACCCTTTAAATGAATGGTTTTCAGTCTCGTCTCTAAAAGAAATGCTCCAGCTAACCAAGAGAGAATCCCCTCAGCTCTTCTATATAATTCCCTTTAACACTACCATAAATACGTCCTTTAGCTCCGATATAAAACTTTCGTCAGCTCGGTTATAGAGACTGCGTTCAGCTCATCTATACAAATTTACCTCTATACAAATTTACCTGTAGGAAGCCTTAGCTCGTCTACAGAAACTCCCTTTAGCGAGTCGTCCCTTCAGTTTGTCTATGAAATCTTAATTCAAGATGCAACCAAATTTTCTGGCAGCTCGTCTAAAGCGACTTCCATAAGCTCGTCTACTGGTACTCCCTTTACCTCGTCTGTGGAGACTTCATTCAGCTCTTCTATAGGGACAACTTCAGCACATCTATGGAGAATCCTTTCATCTCGCCCACAGACACTTGTCTGAAAATTTTCTACAGCGATTCCTTCAGTATGTCTGTTGAAACCTCTTCAAATCGTCTATTGAGGGTCCCATTTTCATGTCTTTAAAAATTCTCTACAGCTCTTCTATAGAGTCTACCTTCAGCTGGAATATTGAGAATTCCTTTACCATGTCTATAAAGACTCCCTTTAGCTCTTCTATAGGTACCTCCTTTAACTCGTGAAGAAGGATTCCCTTTGTTCCTTCAATTTGTCTTTAGGACATTCCTCAGCTAATGGGTAAATACTCCCTTTAGTTCGTCTATAGAGACTCATTTCAGCTCGTCTACATAGTCTCCATACAGTTCATCGAAAGATACTCCATTCAGCTGGTCTATAAAAAATCTGGGTCTTTCGATTCATTTATTGAAGTCTACATGTAATTTAGTTCCTCTTTATACTACTGTGCAATTTAATGTTTACAAAGTAAACTTTAAAAGGAGTTTTCTCCGACAAATGATCACCATCATCATCAGGTTACCTCTCCGCCACACCCCTAAAAAACCTTGTCATTCACCTTGCGACAATTTGTCGATACAAATCAACTGCAAAAAAGGTTTGAAATTCAAACATTAAAGTTTTCGAGCAAGTTTTCATGCATTTATTTCATAAAGGACGAAAACTCAGGCTCAAAACGAAACAACATATTTCGCCCCAAAATCCCAAGGAGTCATTCCCTAGACGCACCACCAACCAAAGTGGAGCAGGGAGGCATCAGTTGAAGAATGGCAAATATTTCTACGGAAACGGATATTGTGGTGACTTTGCTTCATTCCTTAGTTAAAAGCTGTTCCCCAAAGAGAGACAGACAAACGCACTGACTGTGAGGCAGACAGACAGACAGTTCGCACACACACACACACACCGTCGCACAAAATCCATTCAAGGCATGCCAACACGAAGGAAGTCATTTACTTTGACTTGTAGAAAAAGTAAATGTTGCTGGCAAATGTATCACTGCTTTTCGCTGAGTTGTCGCCAACAACAAAAACAACAGCAGCAGAGCAGGAGCAGCAACAACGGCAATGACAACAACATTTCACAAGGTTAATATTTAATGACCAAAAACTCAAGTTGTTTCTGTAATTGCAAATGTTTCGTTATTTCGTCGTTACATTTCTGTCTGTCTGCCTGCCTGACTGCCAGTCTTCAGATTTTATTTACATTTCCTATGAGACTGCCAAAAGGAAAAAGTGTTTCGTGTTGGAGTCGTTGGTAGCCTTTAAAAATATTTCCTTGCTTCCAATTCATTTTTTTAGTTTTGCTTCCATCTTTTTGGCTCAACCTTAATGTGTGTTAGTGGAGTGTGTCGTCATTCCATTGAGTGGAGCTATCCTGTGAATTTTAACATTCTGTCCATTTTTCTGTTCGTTTTTTGTCCAACTACATTTTTATTTATTTCCATTTGTTGTCGTTGTTGTTGTTGCTGTTGTTGTATTTCTCAATGAATATTGAAAATTACATTTGCTGTTTAGTTTTATTTCTAATGTCGAGAGAGTAATCGAATTTTGTATACTACGATGGCCATTGCATTTACCATTCAATGTGGATGTCGATGCCTTCGTTCGTTATGTCCTATTCTGTCCTGCAATACTGAATTCATGCTTTTAGCTGAATTCGACATAAATAGGTTGCAATCAAATGGAACTTTTAATAATGGAGTATCAGTATTAAATCGATAGTTTTATGTTTCTAGTATTTTTTTGGAGACAAGGGAATTGCAGGCGTTCAGGGCAGAGAGTTAAATTTTAAACATGGGTGTCTGTTTTTTCTGCTGCCAAGAGGTCAATATAAATTTACGGAAATTGCCTTTTGAGTCATTGAACTTTTAATAGGGATGGGAAACAAAAATTTGCAATTGGGAAAAAGAGTTAATGGAAATAGCTAAAAAGGATTCAAGCAGAGGCATAACCAGTTAAGGGCCAAAATATATTCAAAATATATTTCAAAAATATAAAAAAAAATTTGTAAATATTAGGTTGGTGAAAAAGACGGCTTATTAGCAGTCGTAACATCGCCCAGGAGCTAACAATCGATCATAAAACTGTTTTGAACTATTTACACAAAGGTAGATTCAAAAAGAAGCTCGATGTTTGGGTGCCACACCCATTAACACAAAAAATAGGATGAATCGAATTTCCATCTGCCAAGGCTTAGAAAGTTTTTTGCAAATAGAGAGCGGGATTGCTGTGAGAGAGGCATTATGAAGTTACCTTTAAAATGGCAACAAATGATACTACAAAACGGTGCGTATTTGGCCCAAATCGGACATTCCGAAGTTACCTTATAAAAAAATAATGGATTTCTTTTTCCCCCAAACTAATATTCTTCAGCTTGTCTATGAGTAGAAGTTCGAAGCTTAGAGGCCTTTTCATATCCCACCTTCGGCTCGTATATGCAAATTCTATGACCTTCAGCTCGTCTACCAAAGACTGCCTTCAGTTCTTTTGTGAAAAACTCACTTCTGCTGTTCTGTAGAATTGTAACTCGTTTAGGGTAGTCTATAGAATCTTGTACAGAGATTTTTTCGTCTACAGGAATTTTAACCCAATTAGTTCGTCTATGGAGGCTTCTTTGAGTTTATCTATTGAGAATACGTTCAGCCCTTTTACACATACATCCTTCAGGTCATCTATAGAAACCTACTTTAGTTCCTCAATAGATACTATCGACAGCTGGTCTCCGAATATTTTATAGAGGTTCCCTTCAGCTCGTCGATAGATTCTCTGTTCAGCTCTTCTATAGATATTTCTTCAGCTCGTCTATAAATACTCCCTTCAGCTCGTTTGTTAAGACTTTCATCGTCTCGTTTGTTAAGACTTTCATCGTCTATAGAGACTCCCTTCAGCTCGTCTATAGAGACTCCCTTCAGCTCGTCTATAGAGACTCCCTTCAGCTCGTCTATAGAGACTCCCTTCAGCTCGTCTATAGAGACTCCCTTCAGCTCGTCTATAGAGACTCCCTTCAGCTCGTCTATAGAGACTCCCTTCAGCTCGTCTATAGAGACTCCCTTCAGCTCGTCTATAGAGACTCCCTTCAGCTCGTCTATAGAGACTCCCTTCAGCTCGTCTATAGAGACTCCCTTCAGCTCGTCTATAGAGACTCCCTTCAGCTCGTCTATAGAGACTCCCTTCAGCTCGTCTATAGAGACTCCCTTCTGCTCGTCTATAGAGACTCCCTTCAGCTCGTCTATAGAGACTCCCTTCAGCTCGTCTATAGAGACTCCCTTCAGCTCGTCTATAGAGACTCCCTTCAGCTCGTCTATAGAGACTCCCTTCAGCTCGTCTATAGAGACTCCCTTCAGCTCGTCTATAGAGACTCCCTTCAGCTCGTCTATAGAGACTCCCTCAGCTCGTCTATAGAGACTCCCTTCAGCTCGTCTATAAAGACTCCCTTCAGCTCGTCTATAAGACTCCCTTCAGCTCGTCTATAAAGACTCCCTTCAGCTCGTCTATAAAGACTCCCTTCAGCTCGTCTATAAAGACTCCCTTCAGCTCGTCTATAAAGACTCCCTTCAGCTCGTCTATAAAGAGTCCCTTCAGCTCGTCTATAAGGACTCCCTTCAGCTCGTCTATAAGGACTCCCTTCAGCTCGTCTATAAAGACTCCCTATAGAGACTCCCTTCAGCTCGTCCGTAGAGACTCCCTCCAGCTCGTCTATAAAGATTCCTTCCAGCTCGTCTATAGAGACTCCTTTCAGCTCGTCTATAGAGACTCCCTTCAGCTCGTCTATAATAGTTGATTAGCTATCAACTATTAAAAAATTGTTTATAAACCTTCCCAGCAATTCAACATTCATCAAAGTTAACTTACATGTTAAAAATTTTCTCCGTTATTTTGTTTCAACATAAACGTGTCTCATTTCAAAGCTCAAGATAATGATGATATAATTAAGCATTATGGCCACGGGGATAAATGTAATAAACCACACAATAAAGCGAATGAACTGGGGAAAAGCAAAAAAGAACAACAATAAAAGGATGTCAGGAAAAATAGAACTAAAAAAAAAACATTGCATAAGTGGGAGGGACTGCAGAAAACACAACACAGTACATTAAAATTAAAGCATACTTTGTGGCTGTATCTTCTGCTGCTTGTCCTTCTTCTCTGTAGTAATAAAACAGAACGTAATAATGACTAACTAACAAAGAAAGGGCAACAACAACAACAACAAAATCAAAATTTAAATTTAAGTTTATTATAAGCAAATCCATCTATGTTCATAATTCGCGTGTCTCTGTGTGTGTCTGTTGAGAGAGACCAAAAAGGACACAAAGAACAACCCAACTAATCATAAACTTGCCAAGGGATACCCTTCTTCTTTTTTCTTGTCTTCTTTTGCTATTATCAGCTATTGTTTTCCACAGCATCATGTTTTCGCTTTTCACTTATTATCTGAAATTTCGTGTTTCATTTTCTTTTGTGAAATGTGTTCTTCTATTTGTTGTTGTTGTTGCTGCTGCCGGTCCTTGTTTTCATTTTCTTTTCACCCAAAAAGTTTTGACAGTGATGACACAGCTTGGCGCTTTTATGGATTGTCGGTGTGAACCCTGCAACTGATGCTGTTGCCGCCGCCGCCATTGATGCTGAACTTTGTTTTAAAAGATCCGTATGCACGGTGGCATGGCATTGTCCTCCTTAGGTTCCTGCCACTACCACTTTTTCCCCAAGAGCGGGGGGTATTGCTTTACAACTCAACTCAGTTTTAGTTTATTTACTCGCTTTTAACGCCTCGGGATATGCATGCAGCACGTACCGAATTTCCAATTGTTATACTTTTCGCCAATGTACGGCTGTGTAGGTGCTGATGGCTGGTTGTCGTTCGCTGAATGGCTGGCTGGCTGACTGGCGGGATGATGTTATTGTGGCTCGTGTTATTATTGCATACCATGAAGGCGTTTGGTTGCCAATGGATATATTTTGCTGCGCAGAGTAGAACATCAGCAGCACCAGCTACAGCTTTAGTTGTTAGGTGGGATAGCATTTAAGAGGAATATATTTTACACAATTGTCAATTGAACACGAAATGCTAATGAACCTTTATTCAAGAAGAATGTGTTGTTACTGTTGTTGTAGTTGTTTTTGTGTTGACACATTTTAATTGGAATTTGTAAATGTCTGGCGACTTGTCCCAATGAAAAATGGGTACTTTTATCATAAAGGACTTTGTAAAAGGTATCCTCCAATCAAAGTGGGGATAATCGGGAGGTTATTAGTGGACATGACAATAATACAAATTGGCATATGTGATTGATAAGGTGCATCTTAGGCTAGACGTATTTCAAAGAGTATTTTTTCGTAGAAAATTAAGTTAAAAGGAGATTTTTTTTAAAGAAAATATTTTTCTGAATATGCACAAGGCGTAGACTAAAAAATAAGAAGAGAAGAATTTTTATACCCTACACAACTATGTTGTCAGGGTATTATAGCTTTGTGCAGCCCCAAAAGTTTGTAACGCCGCGAAATATTGATCCTAGACCCACCTTTAAGTATACCGATCGTCATATACCTACTATCTGAGTCGATCTAGACATGTGAGTCCGTCCGTCTGTCCATTATAATTTGTAAAAACGATACAAGCCACAGTTATGGACCAATCTTCACGAAATTTTGCATGTAAGATGGGTTCTGTCCAATGAAGACCCCTATTGTTTTTGGAAAAGATCGGTTAATATTTAGGGGATGGACCAAAAACTTTATTTTTGTTAATTTTTCTGGTCGTTCCAGAGGCCGCAATTACGGCCCAAACACCGCGAGACGGGGATCGGGCCAAAGAAAAAGCATGCCTGTTTTGATAAAGATCGGTCACTATTTGGCGGATCAAATAGACCCTGTCTTTTGTGTGAAAAATTACAAAATTTGTATTCTGTATATATATATATATATATACCCATGTAGGACCTAGACCCGAGACGTTGATAGTGTACCCAAGAGGAGTGGTTGACCTTTAAATTGATACCAATTATATTGTTGTAGGTACTCGGATGCGGGAGTTACACCTAAATATTTTCAGGTGCTTACGTATTCATATATTATTTAGTAACCTATTACCACACTGCAGGGCGGAAATATAGCTCTGATCGCTTTGAAATGTTCCATGAGGTCCCAGTTATGGTCAAGGACAACGCCTAAAATGTTAGGTGATGATCAGATAATAATTTTTTGGACGAAGTACACCGAAAACTTAATTATTTGTACTTTTCGAGTCGAAAGCCGAACATCACAACACAACCCACGGTGAAGGAAATCTGGACAAGTAATTAGAGGGGCTATACTGATTATTAGTAACATTTGCTGACCTCTAGCCAGTCAGAATATAGAACCGCAGAAAGTTAGATTTTCATGGAAGTTGTGTAGGGTATCGTATGGTCGGCCCCGTCCGACCATACTGCTCCGCTCACTGGTTTAAAATATAATTTTGTATATATCTTGTGTTTATATTGTATTTACTTTTTAATTTAAATGGATTGCCTCATTTCGTCATGTGCTATTCTGACAATCCCTGATCAAAATAACTTATATCTGATATTCCCAAAATGTAGGAAAATATGAAATGTTGTATTCTAAAACATATTTATTTTTACAACTGATTTTTTTAATTTATCCTTCTCTGCCATCAGATCAAATATGTCATCTATCAAAATTGTTGTTTACAAATGAATCTGCCATAAATATCCTTACACAAACAACAACAAGAACAACAACAAAAAAATGATATTTCATTCGAGAAATAAGCCATAAAAATAAATGATTGTTTGTAAACGAATGACCGAAGAAGAGATAATTGTTTTTTGATTAAAATGCAATTTATGAAGAAATCCTTTATTTGTCCTTTTATTGTTGTTGCTGCTGATTTTTATGGTCATTTGATGATAATGAATAAAAAAGGGATAATATGTAAAGAGATTTGTTAGAATATTTCACCTTTGATTGTGTTTCGTAAGTCAA
This sequence comes from Musca vetustissima, assembly GCF_032173495.1. NCBI lineage: Eukaryota > Metazoa > Arthropoda > Insecta > Diptera > Muscidae > Musca > Musca vetustissima. Next base: position 58,230 of record NW_026887357.1, read on the forward strand.
ATTTCTCTACATTTTTCGAAGGCAGGTGATTCAATAAGAAAAACTGACACAGGAGAAGAAAAACACCTGTCCTCATAAATTTTCTTCTTCATATTCTCCATCGTACACTTGATTTCATTTTAAAGCCTAAATCCATTACAAATCCCTTAAAATGCTGTAATTTTGATATCTGTCGAAAACACTCAGGTTTAGCTCGGCCAGACATAACAGCCGGTCTTTTACACATTTACCAACACCGCCACCATCATCCTCCTCGCCCTGTAAAGGTTAAGACCTTTTATTTTCAAATTACAAATCTCTCTTGTTGGCTTCTTTAACCAAAATACCGGCAAATTAAAATCTCTAAAAGGTTGTTTTAAACGTGTTAACCATTGTCGTTGTTGTTGGTGTTGTTTTGTGTTTCCTTATGTCTACGGCTTCAACATTAAATCTTGTTGTTATTGTTATTACCAACTCATTTTTGGTTTCTCGTTTCGTTTTTTTTTCCTCTTCATTTTTTTCTTTATGAAAAACACACACAAAAATCCATAAAAAATCCTTGAAACAAATCCTTACTGCTTATGTTGCATGCACGATTAAATATCCTTTTGCGAACGGCAGCATCGTCGGTGGAAAAAAGGATAACACAACACACTTAGCCACTCACTTCATTGAAGCAGGCAAGAATTGTTGTAGATATCCTTCAAAACAGAAAAATGACTTGTCTTCGGCAAGGTGCCCTTTTATGCAATGATACAGGACGATAGGACGGACAGACAGTAACCAACCAACCCACCAACCAACAAAATCAAAAGTCAAGCCTTCACATAACACAAAATGAGCAGCAGCGTCATCAACACACAACCAGCCAGCCGGGCAGGCAAGTGCGACGACAGGATAACAGCAGCCACAAAAACAACAACGATGACGACAATAAGGCTTCGCACGACCAGCCCACCTTCATTGTTTTCACAAAACAGCTGTTTATCCTTCTGATTCGGGTGATGATGATGAAGTCGGCCCTAACCAGTATCCCAAATCTTACTACATTTTCTCTTGTTTAGCTACAGATTTACGTAGAACGTTTTACCAACATTCTCTTCGTCATCATCATCATGGCAAGGAACTTCATTATCCTTACGTTTCGTTTCTTCTTTGTTTCTTATCGTCTTCGTACATGGTAGCCCAGACGGGTATATGAGTTACTAACTGCCAATACACCTGTTATGCGATATGAAGCCACATTTGTTGTTGTTATCCTTTATTTTTAGAGGTATTTTTTTTTTCTTCAAATAGTAAAGTGGAGAACATTTAGCCGGTAAAAGAGAACACACAGACCAACAGACACACGTACACTCAAACATAAACACGTAACATTGAGCCATGTGGCTGAAAGGTAAATTTTGGCAAAAACACTCAATTTGGTAGTAGGCAAAGTTGAAGACCGTGAGTAGCACAGCGGGATAACTAGACAACAGAGTTGCCAATTGGAAAAAAATAGCAAAAAACACTCCGTTTTGTAGGATGCAAATTTAAGGGTGAAGACAAGTGCATGTTTTTTTGGTGGCGCTGATTGCTCAGTGTGCAACACAGCAGGATAGCTAAGGGAACGAATTGTTAGAATTAAAATTGCCTTCAATAATTCAGAGAGACCGTACAGAATCAGTTATTCATGTACCTGTAGGTTACATCGGTGTTTTAGGGACGGGATAAGCCATATGCGAAGAATAAACAGCAGGAAGTGTGTTTGCAGTTAAAATTGATACCAGGGGTCTCGATTTGAGGAGCTTGGAGTTATGAAGAATTTCTTTCTGAAGACCCGAAATAGTGTCTGTAGAAAGGGACAGATTAAAAATTTTATAAAATTTTACAAAAAACAGGCTGTTCATGACGCTTCAAATTAATAAAATATTGACCCTTTGTGGGGGAGGTACCAGGAGGAGAGGACCGACATCTCCCACCTTCGGACTTGATCTTGGCTTGGTAAAGATAATAGGTTGTGCAAAGTTTGATTAAAATCGGACAATTCATTCTCATGATATAGGATTAGTTTCTCATGATATAGGAAAGTTTGGATCTAGATTTAGCCTCGTAAATATAATAGGTTGTACAAAGTTTGATTCAAAACGTATATTCCATACACCTTAAATTCAATTTATAAATATTGAAGGTCACATAAAAAATATTTTTAATAAATTCACACCTCGAATGACCCTTGAAAAAATATTTGTAATAAATCCATGCCTTGAGAGATCCCTAAACATTTTTTAATAAATCTACGTCTTGAGAGTCCTTCGAAAAATATTTTTAATAAATTCACACCTTGAGAGACTGTTGGAAGACTATTTGTAATAAATTCATGCCTTGAGATTTGCCTATTTTTGTTAAATAAATCTACGTCTTTATAGACCCTTGAAAAAATATTTGTAATAAATCCACGCCTTGAGAGATCAAAAATTGTATCACTAAGTCTACGCCTTGAGAGACCCTTGAAAAAAATATTGTTAATAAATCCACACCTTGAGAGATCTCTAAAACCTTTTTTATTTAATAAGTCTACGCCTTGAGAGATTCTGGAAAAAATTAATAAAAGCACACTTTGATAGACCCTTGAAAAAATATCTTATATAAATTCAAACCTTGAGACCAATTAAAAAATATATTATATATATCCTATAAAACCTTGAGAGACCATAGAAAAAAAAATATATAAATCCACGCCTCGAGAGACCTTGGAAAATACTTTTAACAAATCCACGTCTTGAGCGGGCCCTCGGAAAAATATTTTTGATAAACCGACACCTTGAAAGTACCTTGAATATGTATCTTATAATATTCACGCCTTGAGAAACCCTTGAAAAAATTAACTTTTATATGGGGGATATGTCAAAACTTTGATCTAAATTGGTAATTTTCTGCCTAGATGCTAATATTTCAAATAACAGTTGGAACAGTTTTTTCACATCCTTAGTCCTGACTTCCTAAGAAATTCATAACAGGATCCTTTTGAAGACTTCTCCTTATTTAAATTTCATAATACATACATATTAACGCCAACCAATTCTTCTTGCAATGGCAGTGTCAAGAACTATCGAACTTTCTATATATATTAACGAGACAACAACGGATCACAACATTTTTAACATTTGTTTATATCTGTGGGTGGTGCCAAGGCTAATTAAAAACATCTGTTTCGAAAAAAAACGAACGAACGCCAACAAATCTATATAAATAGCAGTAAATCAACATGTTGGTGGTCCATATTCTATTCAATAATATACATTCTATTTCAAATCGATGCCAAATACAAAAAATATAATCGAAAATAACAAAAACTGACCAACTCAATTTAGGTCATAGACTTTACAATCGATTTTCTATAAATAGTACACAATTTTATGATAATTAGCTGTTTTTGACATGACTGACACTTTACCACAATTTAATAACTTTCACTAACGATTCAACATCCTGTGCCCTGATTATCTAATTGAGTGTCATAATATTTGTATATTTTTATACAAATACAAATTATTTCCAATTTTTTATGAGGCATATAAAATTTTTTTTGATTTATAATAATGATGACGAATAACCAGAGCAAAACAAAAAATCCTCAAAATGAATCTCAATCGGCCACATTTACTTCATTATTAACAAAATACACCATCATCTTCATTTTTACGAAGTCAAAGAGAACCAGACGCACATTTGTATAACAACAATAATGATGATCATTAACACACTGAGAATTACTCTTCATGCTGGCTGAAAGACAACAGACATACATACATATCTACATAAACACAGCACCATCCCCATTGGAAAGAAGTGCTTCTTTTTATAGTAACAAAAATAAATGCCACCTGTAATGCATATCTTGTACAACTGCCGTGAAACAACAAGAGCACGACAACAACAACAACAAAAAGAGCAGCAGTGGTGATGATGATGATGAAGACTACGGCAACAACAACAATGTAGTGTTAAATTCATACACACAGCCTTTGTCGCACACTCATGGACGATGGTGAGGCAAAGAGATGACAGGTAGCCAGCATATCAATCGTCAGCCAGCCAACCAACCAGTCAGTAGCCGAGAGCAGCCAGTACTCACGCACTCAAACGAACACACAGTAATAAGAGAATTATTTAAAAATAGGAAGCCTTTTTATGTTGTTGTCGCTGTTGTTGTTACTTTTGGCATATCTCTTTACTTTGTTCGTGTAGTCTGAAAATTCATCATCACCTCAAAATTGGGACCATAGCCACTATTCGTTCTAAATAATAAAATTAACTCATAATATTGAGATATTATGGCAAACAGTGAGCGTGGTTTGTGAGAGAAGGAGAAGAGCGGATAGGAGTAAGGAAATTATATTTTGACTGACTGTAAGGCTAGCAAAAAAGGACTTGTACTATTGTAATGTTGTGGCAGAAATATTTCTAGGATAAAAAATATCTGTGCAATTATTATTATATTGGGATCTTAAGTGAGAAGGGAAGATGTATGGAAATATCTCTATATATTAGTCGTCATAGTGTGTTGGTCAATATATATATATATTTTTTTTGATAAATCCCTTTATGCGATTACACAAATTTGAAAATCCGTTTCAAACAATTTGAAGTCGATTTACAAATGTCCGTGGTCTATCTGGTCGGCTGGTGTGCTCGATAATTATCGAAGAGAGTAACCGACTTCATCTAAACATTGCGCATCGTAATATTTCTTCCAAACTTAGTTCAAATTCTTTCTGGATTCTTTCTGGACCTCCAACACGAAATGCTCAAAAATTTGCTGAATATTCAATTTGTATTATCATGCGACTGTCCGATTTGAACCACATTTTGTAAAAGAATCCTTAATCCAGTTTGAAGATGGGACTCATTGGTCCACTCCTTCTGGAATCTTCCTCACAACTGGTCAAAATTTTCAATATTTTGAAATCATATATCAGGCGAAGGGAGTGTTCGATTTCAACTTAACTTTGCACAATCTATTATCTTTATCAAGTCTAGATCAAGTTCGACGGTGAGACCTCTCGGCTCTCTCCTTCTGATACCTCCTCCACAAAGGGTCAATATTTTATAAGCTTAAAAATTTAATTTGAAGCGATTAAACGATTTGATCAGCATTTATTCCGAAATCTCTATACCTTATATAAAGCGAATATTAAATCCTGCGTGTAATTCTGAAGGATGGTTTTCTAGGCGAGCTGAAGAGGAGTGTTATTCTGGACAAGCTGAAAGGTAGTATTTTGGGCGAGTTTAAAGAAAGCCTTTTCTGGACGTGCTGCAAGGAAGTTTTTTTTATAGACGACCTAAAAGGAGTATTTTTAGACAACCAGAGGAGCCTAAATATATTTCAAAACATCTAAATATAGGACCCTGAAAAGCTATTATGAAAAATCCACGCCTTGAAAGATAATTGAAAAAATATTTTTAATAAATTAACGCCTTGAGAGGCCCTCGATTGTGTTATAAATCCACACGTTGAGGGAACCTTCATAATTGTTTTTATATACCCAAGTCTTGAGGGGCCCTCGATTTTTTTTAATACACACCTTGAGAGACCGTCGAGACACTTCACCACACTCTGGAACAGGGTATTATGTCTTTGTGCGTATGTTTGTAACATACAAATGGAAAGGAGATAGACACATGGTTCCTTTCGAGAATATGCATAGAATCACTTTCTGAGTCGATTTATGCATGTCCGTCCGTCCGTCTATCTGTCTGTCCATATTAAATTGTAAACAAAGTACAGGTCGCATTTATTATTCGAATTGGATGAAATTTGGCACAGCTCATTCATTTGGCCCAAGGACGAACCCTATTGAAATTTGAAAAATCGGTTCAGATTTAGATATAGCTCCCATACATATTTTCGTCCGATTTAATGGTGCACCAAAGTCCCTAAATATCTTTCGATTTGCACGGAATTTGGCACAACGTACTGAATTAAGCCTAGAATGACATGTGCTAAGTTTCGTAAAAAGAAGTTCAGATTTAGATATAGCTCCCATATATATATTCGTCCGATTTAAGGTAAATGGTGCACCAAATTCCCTAAATATCTTTCGACTTGCACGAAATTTTGCACAGCGTACTGAATTAAGCCTAGAATGACGTGTGCTAAGTTTCGTGAAAATCGGCTCAGTTTTAGATATAGCTCCCATATATATTTTCGTCCGATTTAAGGTAAATGGTGCACCAAAGTCCCTAAATATTTTTCGATTTACACGAAATTTGGCACAGCGTACTGAATTAAGCCTAGACGTGTGCTAAGTTTCCCAAAAGACCCGCATAAAACAATATCGGAATTATCTTCGCGTTAAACGTGTTTTAAAATACTCCCTAATTTAATTGTCATGGAAAAAATCGCACGGCATCTCAGTTCGTCCCTTGTACCCATCTATAAATAATTCTTCCTCATATAAAAATCTTCCACATACTTCCAACCTAAATACCTTTTCCCATCTTCCTCCTTCCTAATATATGGAACAAAATCCTTTTTTTATTCCTCACTTCTAACATTGACAAACATTTTTGTCCTTCAACAAAAAAACCCCAACACTCGAAACAGCAGAAGGAGAAAAAACGAAACGAATTACCAATTAAACTTTTGTTCTTAATTTTCAATTTCGTTTTTTTATTTCCTTTCATTTACGAGCCACAACAATGTGCTAAAATGTTTCACTTATAGCATCGAAATGAAATTAAATTTTCCCCAGGTATGAGGAATACGCCAAAGGATTTGTGACCTAAACCCTTAACCTTCAAAGAAAATAACATTCATCAGCATTTTTTTCGTTTTTTCCTTCCTTCATTTTTTTTTTGGAAATGTATACAAATTTTGACAGGTTTTCTGTAATTATGTTGCCAAGGGATCCAAAAAAAGAGCGCTTGCGCTAGAGAGACATGTTGCCAAAGGACATTGTCGTCTCTGTCAGTGCAACAATGTATTGCTATAATGCAACATGTTGATAACTAATGGATATTTCTCTTTTTTGAAAAGTCTCCAAACTTTGTGGAGATTTTTTGTGTTGTTGGCAACATGCTCTCCTAGAATGCTGCTTTTAAGTTTTGCGTAAACCAGCAACAACTTGCTATGGTATTTCGCATTTCTTCTTTCCTCCTCCACCACTAGATAGGCCGTATTTTCGTACCCCATGAATGTTTGTTTTCATTTCGTTCTTGTTTTTCTTTTTTGTGTTTTATTATTGTTGTTGTCGTATTCGTTCCTCAATTCGGCCTGTGTTCTCTTATAGTTTATCATTTCATCCATTATTTGTTGGCCAACTGCCAGATAGTGTCGCTTTGCGGTCTTTTGTCAATTTTTTCGCTGTGTGTAGATTTTTTTCGAAAATTTATTTGGTGTGCGTGTGTATGTAACGGGGGAAAAAGATTAAAAAAGTACACACAAACACTCGTACACTACGTATTCCAAACAAAAAGGAAACACACATTTTCACTTCGATTTTTCATTGAAATTGTTTTGCTGCTGTGTCCAAAAGCTATGGTGGCAGATATTGTCGTTTGCTTGATGACTGACGCGCTGTGGGTTATGCAGAAGATTTCAGATCGAAACTGAAAAAATAAAACACAGAAAACTAAAAATACACGCTGAACATGAAATCATTTTTTCAAATAATTTCAGAATTGTTTTTTGCGTCTTCTTCATTCCAATATCATGCATAGTTTTCAGTTTCCTGGGATGCTTAACATCCCTGCTGCCATTTTTGTTTGGCTGCTTGGCCAAAGAACCGCAGAACATTTTTATAGTGTCATCCTAAAGTTTGTAGTTTTTTTTAGCTAAAATTGGAACATTTTTTGGGTCATAAATATGCAACTTTTCTCTAAATATCTAAATATTTAGAATATTGCTAAAAGTAGACAGGCAGCCAAACGGCAGAAATTTTAAAAAATAAACAAATTGTTGCAGTTTTGGGTGCGGTGCGATGCGCTGCTCTGCTTCGTTTCACACATAAATTTTTGAGGGAATTGCTGACTGGCCCCACAAAATGCAATGGGGGATCCGCTGCATTACCACTGTTTATATCTTTGCTACGAATATATGAATTTATGGCTTTTTCGGTGTGTGTATGTTCATATTTTTTCTTTTTTCCTTTTACGTCAACATATGGCGTTTTTCTGTGTATTTGAACTTGAAAGTGCCTCTTAATTAGTCATCAATATTTTCAATGTTATTGGAGGGTGGAGGTACCATTGGACAGAATTATTATGTGGTGGAAGACAGTTTTTTCACATGAAGGTCAGACATTATAGTTTTCTTTATGAAGGGATGTGGTTTGGTAACAAAAAATAAGCATTAATGGAATATAACGATGGGTGGGTGGCTTATTAAGAGGGTCATTGTCCAAAAGGCATTTAACATTATGGACCGCAAAATTTAATTAGTGGATCATATATATGGAAAAAAATTAAGTACCCTTATATAATGTAATGAATATAAACGTGGGAAATTGAATTTTTATAAAATGGTACGAGAAAACTCCAGGTCATGCAACCAAAAAAGTCAAAAGAATGGTACTTAGAAAAATCCTTCTTATATGTTCGCATATTGCAGAAAAACAATTTTTATATGCGTACGTCATGGGAGGCTATACCCAAAGCGGAGCCAATTTTGCACCTCATTATATGAGGGGCTATGCCTTATTGAGGACCGATTTTATTTCGAAACTAACATCACAATCACCTTCCTTCACAATACCTTCCTCACGCTAAATATATGGGGGCTAGGCCTAAATGCGGGCCGATATAGTTCATCCTCGAACCTCTAGTTTTTTTTATCTCGATATCTTACGAAGGTAGAATGATTACAACAGACGGCTAAATCGTCTTAGAATTCCATACTGACAATTTTGAGTATATAATAACCCCCATACCATGGTCGATTGCGGTTGTATGGGGAGAAGCCAAAACTCGGAACAAATCTGTTAACTACTTTAGTTTAACAAATGGGACTACCTCTAAATGGAGGCTATCCGAAAAAGTGGACATATATTTATAAATTTAGTGGAGAGAGCAGGATTCAAAAATAAGCTCGATGTTTGTGTTCCACAGCAATTAACATAACAAATAGAATGGGTACCCCATTTCTTAAACGGATGGTGACTGGAGATGAGAAATGGATCACATACAATAACCATGTGCAAAAACGATCGTGGTCAAAGAGCGGTGAAGCACCTCAAAAGGTGGCCAAACCAGGACTATGCTATCCATTTGGTGGGACTTCAATGGGATTATTTATTATGAGTTGCTTCCATATGGCCAAACTCTAAATTCTGATCACTCTTGTCAACAATTGGGCTGTTTGAAGGTAGCAATTGTCAAGAATTTGCCAACAGGATAGGTGTCGTATTCCTCCAGGACAACGCTAGGCCACACACATCTACATTGACTCGGCAGAAACTTCGGGAGCTTGATTGGGAAGTTTTAATGCATCCGCCATACAGACCGTATTGCAAAATTTGCTTAATGATAAAAAATTGGTATCTAGAGTTTTTTTTATAAATAGAGAGCAGCACTTCTACGCGAGAGGCATTATGAAGTTACCTTTAAAATGGCAACAAATCATACAACAAAACAGTGCTTATTTGGCCCAAATCTGACATTCCGAAGCATATTAAATAAAGTCCTATATTTCATATAAATAGAACGGATTTCTTTTTCCCCAACAAATATTTTACGATCTACTTTTTTTTAAATTTTGTCTTGTGATGGTAGTTGCAAACTATAGTTCGACAAGTCCGGACCAATTTGAATCTTGATTCCTTTTTATACCCTTCATTTATGTATATTAAATTGCCATAGCTCATAAATTACATTTCAAAAAAAGTGTTCACAATTTTCAACATTCACCCAATGACCTTAGAAATTAAATTCCAAAATATCATAAAATTACAAAATGACTTTTTTCAACGGAAAGAAAATAAATTGTGTCATAGACTTTACGTCATCTTTGTATATTCCCAAAAATAACATAATTTTGAAAACTACACAACACATAGAGAATTTTTTTGAAAATTAGACAAACTATAAAGACAAATAAATGCAAAAAAAAAAAAACACATACGACAGCCACGGAACAACAAAAATAAACACGAATTTTCAAAATATATATGTATGTAGGTGCTTTGTGGGGGCGCCTTTTTTTCTTCGGTCGGCAGACGACAACAACACATTTGCAAAGAAAGAAAGAAATGTTGCTAAAGTTTATTTTCATTGACCGCTTTATGCGAAGACAAAATAAAGTCTACACCAAACAAAAAAAGAGACCGGCTAAATGCAAAAACAAAGAAGACTGAAATGTGGCCAAAAAAGCAACACATGATTTGAATTTGAATCGGCTAAAAGAGAGAGAGAGAGAGCTCAAGAGTCTGGCAACATGTTGCTAGACCTGTTTCTAAAGTTGCTATAATTGTAATGTATAGCAAGGATGTGTAAGGATATTTGGTTATTTTAGATTGGCATAATTCCCACACATTTTGGGTCAAGTATACATTTATTTTTTACTTTATTTAGTTTATTGATATGAATTTGTTATTATATTTAATAAAATAGTTTTTTCTTGAGATTTTCTCAAAATGTTGTCACTTTTTTCTCCGGCAACATGTTCCTGCCTTTTAGCCATATTTATGTTGACTGACTGATATATTGCCACTACTGCCTGTCGGTTTGTTTGATGACATGCCTGTTTGCTTGTCGGTGGTGTCTTTGCCAATGAGAGTCAACGAGAGTGTGTGTGTGTGCGTACGTGTGTTTGAGTATTTTGGCCAAATATCGTCTCCTGGCTTATGACTGTCTACCAGCCAGGCAGCCAGCCAACCAACCATCCAGCTAGCCAGGCAACATCAGCCGTACAACAAATTTCAGTTTCATTTCAAACGTTGTGCCGTCTTGTCGTTTCACGACGCGTGTTTTTGTCTTTTCGTTAACGAGAATCTGTAAGTTTCGCATGCAGGCGGCAACAAAAATATTAACGTCAAACTAAATCTATATATACGAGCATATGAAAATAACGTAACGTGCAAAAGCTAAATTTAATAAAAAGCAAGAAAATGAAACACCAATAAGAAAATTTTAAGAAAAAAATATATGTACAAAATAATAAAAGATCAAATGTGAAAAACAAGCAAATTATATATAAATTAAAATTATACATATAGAGAGTATGATGACAACTTAGAAAAAAAGAAAAATAAATAAATTCTTAAATTTTAATATTAAAAGTAAGAGCAATAAATTTGGTGTTGATGATTAAGTGAAAACTAAGAAAAACGAAAAAAAAACAAACAGAATTCTAAAACAAAATTTAAATAACAAAAAAATATACATATATAAAAAATAATCTGAAATTTCAAAAACCCAAAATGTGTTCCATAATACGTGATTAATTTTAATTAATGTTCAAAAAATATATGGAAAATATTCAAAATGTCTTTACAAAATGAAATTCACCGTAACATTATCTAAATATTAAGACATACATCTTCACAGTTCCCATTGCCGATTGGAAATATTTTTTGCGGATTTTAAGTGTATTTCCATCGATTTTAAATAGCAATTGGATTTATGAAACAATGAAGTTTAATGTTAATACCGAAAAGACCTATGGGAAAAATAGAAATAAAATTAAATTACATTCTTATTTTGGTCCCTGGGTATTAAATTTCCTACTCACATTACATTTTCTATTTCAATTATTTAATTTGCGGTCCAACGAATTTTTTGACATAATAAAAAATTGCAAATGGGTCTACCATATTTGCAACCCAATTAACAACCTATTTAAATCTCGAATTTAAACAAATCATTAAGATTTAAATACATCTTTCTTGGTTCCCAATATATGCTGCCAATAAAGTTCTTCCCTGAAGGTTTCATATTGGCTTAGCATCAAACCGGAACTGTTTCCTCCCTAAACTTTTCTTTGTGATAAAAAAACCTTCGATTTTAAACATTAATTGGATTTATCAAACGCGAAAGTTAAATATTAATATAGAAATTAATATTTAACTTTAAAATAGAAAAAAATGAAAATATTTTTTACATGGTCCATGGGTATTAAATTTCCTACTCAGATCATTTAATTTGTGATCCAAGAATTTATTAACCAAAAAAATGAATCAGGAATAGGCCCATAACATTTTCAACCCATTTGTTGTTGGTATGAAAATCTACAGTCGATATTGAAAACTTATTTGAGTCTCGAACTCTGGCTTTTTTAAATCTTTCTTGGGTCTCAATATATGTTGACAATAAAGTTCGTTCTGGAGGGTGTCATATTGGCTTAGAATCAAGAAATCGACGCCCCCATACTAACCATAGTATGCTAAGTTGACTTAGCATGTTTTAAAGTTCTTTACGTTTTTAAATACTACGGTCCTTAATTTAAATTCTCTGAAATTTTGGTAATCATCGGCCAATCCAAACCAAAGTTATATGCAAAAATTTACTTAGCATGCCAAGTAAGATATAAGAAACTTCCATACTTTGAGAGCTTCTACTGAAAAACTTACTTTTCAGACTTAGCATCCTATTCTTCGGAGGCGTCGAAATAGGGACTGATTTCTCTCTAAACTTTTCTTTGTGATAAAAAAAAAAACATTCTATGGATCCCACATGCATTTCACAAAATATTCGAAATAAAAAAGGAATATTGGAGGATATATATGAATCTTAAGTTCGGCCCGGCCCTCCATACCCTCCATCACTACGATGACAAACACAATATCTAAAATAATATCCTAAAAGAAAACTCATGTTATGATAGGACCTTGAACATACCGCAAAATATGTTAGAATAAAATAATAGAAATTGTCAAAATATCTAATAGTGCGGCTACCGTTATATGGGGCTATAATAAAAAGGAGATCAATATTGATATTTTTGGGTAAGGAGATTTGACAGCCAATGAGAATACAAAATACCGAATATTGGGAGGTACCAATATGTGGGGGCTACTCTCAAATTGGGGTCAATATTAATAACTTTTAGTAGGGATATTTGCTATTCAATGGAAACACCAAATTCCAAATTACAGCCAATTCGGTCCAAAAACGTGTCCAAAATCGCTAGAGTACTGAATACTGGGTGACACCTTTATATGGGGACTACCCTTAAACTTGGGTCAATATTCATAACTTTTGGTACGGATATGTGTTATTCAATGAGAACCCAAAATATTAAATTACAGCCAAATCGGTAGGAAAAACGTATCCAAAATACCGAATATTGGGACCCACCATTACATAAGGCTACCCTGAAACTAGGGTCAATCCGTACTTTTGGTACGGATATTTGTTATTCAATCAGAACCCGAAATACCAAAATTGAGCCAATTCGATTGAAAAAGTGTCCAAAATCCCCACAATAACGAATATTGGGAGATACCGTGATATGGGTGCTACACAAAATCATGGACCAATATATCCCATTTGCAATTCCAAACATCCTAGGAGCACTACTAATGTCTGTGCAAAATTGCAGAGTTCTACCGTAAATATTGATTTTTTTTGTGATCAAGAATATATATGCTTTATGGGGTTTCCGGTGAATAGTTCGAGGTGTTGTAAACGGAATGATAAATTTTAATATAAAGGACTGGAAAGGGCTTCGTATTGGGAGATCACCACTTCAAATTACAACAGACTCGACTTAACTCATTTTATGTGATATCGAACATTTAAGACCAAAATCTGAAATGTGCATTTTTTGTGGTCATGGAGGAAGTCCATAGGACAAAAAATATAGGGTAACATTCTGTCTACAATTCCATCAAAGATTGCAATATATTGTTTGTATGGAAAATATTCAATTTTTTATATTTTATTTTCCCATAACCCGACTTAAAATATTCTGAAGATCAAAACCACCATTGCATTCCTGTAAAAACTATGGATCCACTGCATGACACATGTCATGTCACAAACTAGGCCTAGGGTGCCCTGTTTGTGAGCCCTATAGCCATCCATATATTTTTTACTAGGGGTCAATTGCCTTTAATCTGAATTTCTCCCTAATTCATTGTGAGGATTTTATTTTCAATATTTTGTGTTTTTGTTTTTTTTTAGGAAAATATGTAGATTTGTCTAAAGGTCAAAGTAGTAGAATGCCGATCCTTTTAACATTTCAATATTTTCAATGAATCAAAATAAGATTAGAAAATTTTGAGGTGTTCGCTATATGATTCTACCGAACTTGTTTATTCCAATGTATTTGTCTTTGAGATTTTGAGATTTTGAAATATCCACAAAACACATTTTCATTTCAAAATTCTGAAATATAGATATTGACAAATTTTTATATATATATATATATATATATATTTGTTTGTTTGTGTGTCAATGTGTTTAACTAGAAATGAAATCAGCAAAAAGCTAATATCATCAAAACATTCTTATATATAAAAAATATTCGAAATATATATGTAGACGCTAAATGACTAAACGTTTAAAAAATGTAAAATACAAATTTACAAAAAAAAAACATATTTCTATGTGTGAGTGAATATGTTGACGATTGTGGATGTGTCGGTTTGTGTTGTCATTTCTATATATTTTTTTACAACAACTAGCAACAAAAAATTAGATTACAAAATATTTTTAAAAATAGCAGGCGATATAGCAACAGTTGTGTGATATAGAGAAAATGTGAACAAAAAAATTAAGAAAATAAAAATTTGGAAAATTAGGCCTTTAGAAAGCCAGTATAAAGAAATTGGCGCAATTTTTTAGCATTGGGCAAATTGCTGTAAAATTCAGTAAAATAGGCAATATATTTTCAATATTTATTTTAATTGGTTAGAAATAAAATTTGTTTGATTTAATTTTGAATAAAATATATATTTTAAATGTTTTAAATTGCAAGAATATTTGTAAAATTCAATAAAATAGGCAAATATATGTTATGTTTTTAATTGGCTATAGATATTTTTTTCATTTAAATTTAAAAAATTATATATTTTTAAATACTAAATTTTAAAATTGCAAGGATGTGGTCATATTGCCATTATATAAAAATTTTTTTTGTCTTTTGCCAAAATAAATAAAACCAAGGTTTTAATTGCTGCACACAAAAAAAAAAAATTTAATAATCATCGGTAACCAAATGGAAAAAATTATTACCACAATTTGAAATGTTTGTGTGTTTGTTTCTATTTATTTATTTTTTGTTGTGTGTTTTGTTAAAATTTTATACTTATTTCACTGACGTCTGTTGCACATATGGTTGTCTAATGTAGACAATATTTTGTTCTATCATTTTTATTTTTTTTTTCTTTTTTCTACGACCACATATTTTATTTTGATAGACAATTTCTACAATGATTTGAATATTACCTACATACATACACCATACTAAATTCATATCTCTTGAAATATAACAGAAGTAACTCAAAATATTCACAACTTTTAAGTGGTCTAGTCATTGTCGAATTTTGCCACATGTTTTATATCTAAAACCCCAACCCCCACCATTTTTAAATATTGCTTCATCCATACCCAAACCAATTGCAAAATTCAAAATATAGCTGACATCAAATGTGAGAATTTCGTTTGCAATTTTTGGTGATTTATTTAAAATGAAATTTCCATGCAGTTGCACCTCATCTCAGGCTCATTGCACTGTGTCTGTTATTATAAACGCTAAACATAGACAATAAATTTCGTCTCTCTCTATAATACATACACTCACACACACACACATAGAGACAATTATAAAATCTCTGCAATCATAAATATACCATGGATTTTTCCGTATCCGGCTCAATTGTCAGTGGTGTTTTCAAATCAAATATTGAATTTAGTTTTCTATCTCTATTTGTTTTTTTCTTGGTTGGAATTTGCAATGCAATTATTTCGATTTGCATACATACATATAAATAGAGAGGAAAAAATAACAATTTTTTGTCGGCAAAAAAAAAATTTAAAAAAAATATTTTCACACAAAAAAATTCTTCCAAATTAAATGAATTCGTAAATATAGACAATTTGAAAATAAAAATCACAAAATAAAAAATAATTTGAATCAACTAGACCGTTAGCTAAACTTTAATAAAAAGTCATACAAATCAACCTGGTTTTTAAATGGGCATAAATTATACCAAATATATACACATACTCATATTCTCACATATACATATATACAGTAACTGTCGCATTCAATTGCCTGCAACTGAGTGCAATTTATTCTAAATTTATATATATTCTAATAGAAACAAATATTTAAATTTTCATTATAAAGTGCTGAGGTAATAAAATTATATCTATTTTTTATTGTTTTTATTTTTATTTATTTATTTAAACTTCAGACATAGACAAATATAGGTTTTACACTGCCATTAGAATATTTGCACAACTTAATTGATGATTATGAATTTATTATTGTCCACCAAAATACAAAATATGTTTTGAAATAATAAAATTAATAGATATGAAAAATAGATTTGTTATAGCAAATATTTGTGTATTTTCCCGAAGAGATAATGGATTTGCAATTAGGAAAAAATAACCAAAAAATAATAGATGTTTTAAAAATATGAATTTTTTTAAATTTATATATTTAATAAAGGGGAAAAAATATAAAAAATAAATTATTTATTTAATACTGAGCATCGTCCACATTTTAAATAGTTCAACGAACCCCAAAGCCTTTAGACAGTCAATAGATATATGAAGAGTAATGAAAGAATACAAGCCAGAGGGAGCCAATTTTATGATATCCTACACCACTAGGAAGATAGACAAGAGGTGCGCTAAAAAATTTCAACACACATTACCAAAGTCCCTGCAAAATTTTGTGTCAATTGGCCAAACATAGGCCACCAGGACTATTTTTTTTATATAGGAAAAATTCGTAGGCCCCAGGGCTACTTTTTTATAGAAAAAAATCGTAGGCCCCTAGGACTACTTTTTTTCTACAGTATTTAAATATTCTTTAATAAATCTACGCCTTTTCTATAGAAAAAAAATCGTAGGCCGGAAGGACTAATATTATTCTATAGAAAAATATTCGTACGCCACCAGGACTACCTTTTTTTCTATAGAAACAAATTTTTTCTATAGAAAAAAATTCGTAGGCCACCAGGACTACATTTTTTTTCTATAGAAAAAAATTCGTAGGCCACCAGGACTACGTTTTTTTCTATAGAAAAAAATTCGTAGGCCACCAGGACTACATTTTTTTCTATAGAAAAAAATTCGTAGGCCACCAGGACTACTTTTTTCTATAGAAAAAAATTCGTAAGCCACCAGGACTACTTTTTTCTATAGAAAAAAATTCGTAGGCCACCAGGACTACTTTTTTTCTATAGAAAAAAATTCGTAGGCCACCAGGACTACTTTTTTTCTATAGAAAAAAATTCGTAGGCCACCAGGACTACATTTTTTTCTATAGAAAAAAATTCGTAGGCCACCAGGCCACTACTTTTTTTCTATAGAAAAAAATTCGTAGGCCACCAGGCCACTACCTTTTTCCTATAGAAAAAAAAATCGTAGGCCACAAGGACTACTTTTTTCTATAGAAAAGAAAATCGTAGGCCACCAGGACTACTTTTTTCTATAGAAAAATTTTGTATGTCAGCAGTTTACGACAATATCAAGAAGTAATTGGATGTTGTATATTTTTGATTAGTCCTTTTTGGAGGAGATGGGAGTACACCGATGACTCAAACCTCAAATCGATGATGTCGGCATAAATAATTATAATAGGACTACTACTTTTTTCTATAGATAAAGAATTCATAGGTCACCAGGAGTACTTTTTCTGTAGAAAAATATCGTAGGCCACTCTACAAGGACTACGTTTTTTCTATAGAAAAATTCATAGGCCAGCAGGAATACTGTTTTTCTATACAAAAAAAAAATCGTAGGCAAATGGAACTACTTTTTTGTATAGAAAAAAAATCACAACTATAGCAAGAAGTAATTGGATGTGGTATATTTTTGATTAGTCCTTTTTGGAGAGTTGGGAGTGCTCCGATGACCCAAACCTCAAACCGCCATCGGTGTCCATAGGGCCGGTACCCGGGGAGTTATTATTATAATCGTTATTATTAATTTCCTTCCTTTTAGGCATTATTACTAACTTCATTTCATAATCTCAATTCCCATTCCCCTTCCAGTAGAAAATTTTCCCAAAAAATCTCCTGATATTCCTTTCCTTATACTTTCTCCACTTCCTCCAGCCCTGCTAATTTTAATTCCACGACAATAACCAGCAAAGGGAAAATTATTCTCTGAGCGTTTTACTTGATTCCTACTTAGACAATTTTTATCTGGTATTTATGTTTTATAATTCTTTGGCAAATCCATGTAAATTTGGCCATTTGTCATTATCATTATGTGGAACGTTTTCAGACGTTTTCTTTTTCGCGGCTTGGCATGACTTTTGTTTAAGTTTAGTTGTGTGTTGTTGCTGTTGTTTATTTTAAATGTTGTCAGGATGTTGAAGATGATTTTCAAAGGAATCACACACACCAACAACAACAAATAAAAAAACAACCAAAAAATCTTAACAATTTTCCATTTACGTTCCATTACCATATACGTCAACACATACAAACAAGCCAGCAAACACACACACACATTCAAATCCATACTTATTTGCCGTAATATAAAATGCCTAACATGCCATCATTTTAGCGGAGGGAAATTAAGCTTTGAATTTTCCTGGTTTGTGACTGACTGACTGGCAGACGAAAAGTGGGAATCATAACGTATTTTTGAAAAGAAGGAAAAGCTGGGAGAGGGAATGTAATCGTCTGGAATAAAGTGTACGGCTATAGGAGTAGCTAAACAACTCGACAGCAACAAGGAGAAGTTGTAGTATAAGGAGCCCCAAAGTTTTTGCTACCAAACGGCATTAAATGCTGGGTATTTATATGAGGATGTATGTGTGTGTGTGTGAGCTACTGTGTAGTAGGTGTACTTGTATTTGTTGATTAGCGAACCGTGTAATTTGCAATTTGAATTTTGTTTTCTGTTTTGGCTTCCTATGTATATATGAATGGGAGTTCGTGTGTGTGTGAGTACAAATAACATTGGTTTAGCCGCATTATTTTTTTGGCGGTTACATCCTCAGGATTGAGAAAATATTTAAAATTCTAAACAAATACAAAACATTATTTAAATTTCACTAACATATGTTTATGTGGGACGTTTGAGAGTGTGCGTGTTTGTGTGTAAGAACACGTTTGTCTTAATGCATCCTCAACCCCCTTCCCCTCTCGGTTCCTAGAAATAATTGAAAAAACAATGAGGGGTGTCTTTTTTAAAGCCAAAAGCATTGTGGCGTAACGCTTTTGTCATAACGTCTAGAGCAGGGGGCCAGCCAGCCGTTTCGTGTACGTTTAGGTGTATGATAATAGTAACATTTTGACCACAAGTTACCTGAACAGGTTGTAGAATTTTGTTGTTGTTGTCCTCCATCTGCTGGCCATTACGCCCGCCAGTTGCGACATTTGCTCATGACTAAGTTTTTCTGTTGTTGTTTTTTCTTCTTTCATAAAATGTTGTTGTTATTGTTGTTTTTTTAAGGGTGGAAGTTAATTTTTTTGTTCTCCTCTAACTAAATAGTTTGAAACAGTTGTTATTGTTTTCGTTGTTATTTCAAAATGTTAAATAAACTGCTGCTGCTTGGACGGACAGTGTTGGTTGGTGGAGGTAGTGGTGGCGGTTAGTTGGCTATTTAAGGAATTTCCGTTAAAAATTTAATTACGCATTCATTTTTTATAAACTCACAAGACATTCCATTCCATTCTTTGGCATGAATGTCTTTATTGGGTAACGGTTGCAACACCAACAAAGTTTTTAGTTTCGTGCAATTTTGAAACAATAACGACAAGGTTTTTTTAGTTTGAAATTTTCTCATTAATTTTTAATGCATTTCTAGATAATTTGTTTAAAATTTTTTTAAAGAAAAGAAGTTTACAGCAGGTCACCAGGGTCAAATTTCAAAAATTTCTGATAGACGTTTTAGATTCGACATTTACATAAAATTGATTTAATGTGAATATTAAAGCTTCGTAACTAATTTTATATGGGAAAAAATCCCCTCAGGAATCTATAGAAAAAATCCTGGACTACTTTTCTGCATCGAAAAAAAAAATTCCTTTGGCCCACAGGACTACTTTTTCTATAGAAAAAAAATCCTGTGGCCCACAGGACTACTTTTCTCTATAGAAAAAAATCCTGTGGCCCACAGGACTACTTTTTTCTATAGAAAAAAATCCTGTGGCCCACAGATTCTTTTTTTCTATAGAAAAAAAATCGTAGGCCCCCTGGACTACCTTTTTTCTATAGAAAAAAAATCGTAGGCCCCCAGGACTACCTTTTTTTCTATAGAAAAAAAATTCGTAGGCCCCCAGTACTACCTTTTTTTCTATAGAACAAAAATTCGTAGGCCCCCAGGACTACCTTTTTTCTATAGAAAAAAATTCGTAGGCCCCCAGGACTACCTTTTTTCTATAGAAAAAAATTCGTAGGCCCCCAGGACTACCTTTTTTCTATAGAAAAAAATTCGTAGGCCCCCAGGACTACCTTTTTTCTGTAGAAAAAAAGTCGTAGGCCCCCAGGACTACCTTTTTTCTGTAGAAAAAAATTCGTAGGCCCCCAGGACTACCTTTTTTCTATAGAATAAATTCCTGTGGCCCAAAGGACTACCTTTTTTCTCTAGAAAAAAATTCTGTGGCCCAAAGGACTACTTTTTTCTATAGAAAAAAATTCCTGTAGCCCCCAGGACTACCTTTTTTCTCTAGGAAAAAATCCTGTGGCCCAAAGGACTACTTTTTTTCTATAAAAAAATTCGTAGGCCCCCAGGACTACATTATTCTATAGAAAAAAATTCCTGTGGCCGACAGGACTACATTTTTTAATAGAAAAAAATTTCTGTGGCCCACAGGACTACATTTTTTTCTATAGAAAAAATTTCCTTTGGAAAAAATCGTAGGCCCCTAGAACTACTTGTTTTCTATTGAAAATAATCGTAGGCCCCCTGGAATACTTTTTTTCTAAAAAAAAAAATTAATTGTATAATTGTAATCTATTTTTTTTTCTCAGACCTTTTAAATATCAGAAATTCTGAAAACTTCGTTGCCTTCTTATTCCGAATATCTGCAAACAACTAATTTTAACTTAGAGGCATTTAAAATACCTTTGGAGAAAAATAATTGCATAGTTTCTTATATTTTACAAAATCTTATTAAAATATCAAAGTGAAGTACAAAAATACCCACAAATATTTCAAATCCCGTAAAAATTCCGACATCGTTTTTATAATGGATTTACAACATTAGCAAGACAATTTCCAAGATTTGTTGGCACTTTCAAAGAAATAAAATGTAAGTATGATTTTTTCTTTCACTCTTTCAATAAAAACACTTAACATTTGTTTTATAATTGTTGTAAAAATAATTTTTCTTTTCCCTAATGCAAGAGAAATTTTCCGGCAAAAAGCAAAAATTTATAAATGGTGGGAGAAATCGGCCCTAAGACCCTTAGGGCAAAAGGCTTTTGTTTTCCCCCCTTTACGAGATATCAGCATTTGTGTGTGTTCTCATAATTATATAAATATTAATGGATATTTTTTCGCAATAAAAAAAGTTCAAACCTTTTTGTTGTTGGTGTTTCGGATGTGCCGAACTAATGCCAAGTATTTTTTCGTTTCTTTTCTTGATGTTTCTTACAGAAATAAATAAAAAGAAACAGTGACAAACAACAATTGTTGATTGTAAAGACAAAAGAAGGAGGAGGAGGGTTAAAAATTTTCACACAATAAATTTAAGAGAAACAGAAAAAAATAAAAATTCCGACGAACAGAGGAAATAATGAAAATATGATAATTTCATTGGGCTATCCTCCATATTTTTCCCGAGTATCTTTTTCTTAGAGGGGGTGGGGTGTCTAAGTGTTTTATCACAACATTTTTGATGGACGTCCAAAGTGAATAAAAAATAAAATAAAAATCAAATGTTAAAATTGGCTTAGTCCAAAAGTAACTTCCAGCCAAAAGGTAACTTGATTTGTTAGAAAGGTTAACAAAAAGTGATGAACCCAATGGTGGACTTTTTATGAAATTTCTGCACCTTCCACCAAACAGAACTTGGCTCAGCGTTTGTTTGTCTGGCGGGAATTTTTTGTTTTTTTCGGAATTTTTTTTTGTATTCTTTTTGGTACATTGTTTTATTCTTTTCAAGTTACCTTGGTTATATTTATCCTAAGGTATGTTAAGGAACAAAACTAACTTGAACACAGGATTTATATTAAGTTTATTTACCTCTTCTTTCTCCGGAGCTCTCCCCTTTCCCAACTTTTCCTTTACCTGACAATGCCAGGTATTTCATTTACAGGTGTTTGTATTTGTACTTTCAAATTTATTGTTTATATTTTGTTTGGCTCGTTTTGTTTTATGATTTTCTTTTGGTGGCGAAGATACCCTCTGAGGGTGGAGCCTTATGACAACATTACGCAAAGACAAAGTTTATCTAATATTTTTTTCTTTGAATTGTTCTGCCACCAAAAAAAGTTTTTCTCTCTCCCTTTGTATGCCTCTTTATATTTTCCTTTGGAAGTTGCATGTTTTTCGCCTTGAATTTCTGTTAAGGAACAGAAATGAAAAGATAACATCCTTTTTAACAATGGCTAAGGCGATTTCCTTTTTTTGGTTGCTTGGCCAAGCTTTGTTTTTTTTTCTGAAAAAGAAAACTAAATGCCCAGTTATATATATCACAGATTTCAAGGATATATTCCCTTTTGTTTATTTTTGTCGAGCATTTGTTTCCCACAAGTCCATGTTAATGAAATGATAACATGATTTTTTTTTTGTTCTACTGTGTGAGGTATATTTTTGGGCTAAAAACACTAAAAGTATGCTATATTTTTGTGTCGAATAATAGCATTTGAATGCTAGAAAACAAAAGAGTTGTCGTGTGGCAAATCATTAACTGTAATAAAGATAGACTATTTTTTTCTCATAATATTATGAACAATGTCCTTGCAAGGAGATTATCCTTGAAAAGAAAACAATAATACTCATTTTTCCCAGGAAATCCTTAACATAAAAATAAGTAATGGAAATAGAATTGGTATCACAAGCCATTTAAAGTAATATGCCATGCTTTCAAAGGATATCTTAAATATAAGCTCAGCAATAAGAAATCAAAAGTTATAGCCTATTTTTAGGATTTTATTAAAAGGTTACAAAATTATCATTACAGCAAAAATAATGAAGAAAATAAATAGAGAAAAAAGTCATAGTCCACAAGGAAAGTTCTATAGAAACAAATTAGGTTCAGAGGACTAAAACAGGACTACTCTTTTTTGGGAAAAAAATCGTAGGCCCCCAGGACAACTTTTTTTTCTATAGAAAAAAAATCGTAGGCCCCCAGGACTACTTTTTTTCTATAGAAAAAACTGTAGGCCCCAGGACTACTTTTTTCTATAGAAAAAAAAACATCGTAGGTCCTCAGGACTACTTTTTTCTATAGAAAAAAATCGTAGGCCACTAGGACAACTTTTTTTCTATAGCAAAAAAGTCTAAGCCCCCAGGACTACTTTTTTTCTATAGACCCCTAGGACTACTTTTTTCTATAGAAAAAAATCGTAGGCCCCAGGTCTACTTTTTTTCTATAGAAAAAATCGTAGGCACCCAGGGCTACTTTTTTTCTATAGAAAAAAAATTTTCTTTTTTTCTATAGAAAAAATGTGTACTCCACCAGGTCTACTATTTTTCTATAGAAAAAATTTGTACTCCACCAGGAAATCATTTGTGGTACCCATGGACATTTTAACAAGGAAAAATTCGTGGTCATCCAGGACTACCTTTCTTCTATAGAAAAAAATTGTGGTCCACAGAACTACAAGCCTATTTTTTTTTTAAAAAATATTGTAGCCCCTTTAGCCTATTTTTTATAGAAACAATTTGTAGCCCCTCATAAAAAAATCGTGGCCACCAGGACTATTTTTTTTCTATAGAAAAAAATTGGTAGGGCCCCAGGACTACTTTTTTTCTATAGAAAAAAATTTGTAGACACCTAGGACTACTTTTTTTCTATAGAAAAAAATCGTAGGCCGCAAGGACTACTTTTTTCTATAGCAAAAAAATCGTAGGTCCCAGGACTACTTTTTTTCTGTAGAAAAAAATTTGTAGGCCCCCAGGACTACTTTTTTCTATAGAAAAAAATCGTGGGCCCTCAGGACTACATTTTTTTATAGAAAAAAATCGTAGACCACCAGGACTACTATTTTTTCCATAGAAAAAAATTCGTGGTCCCTCAAACCAATTTTTTTCTATAGAAAAAAATCGTAGGACCCCAGGTCTACATTTTTTTCTATAGAAAAAAATTCGTAGTCCCCCAGGACTACTTTTTTCTATAGAAAAAATTTGTACTCCACCAGGTCTACTATTTTGCTATAGAAAAAAATCGTAGGCCACCAAGGCTACTTTTCGTAGGCCATCAGGACTACTTTTTTTCTATAGAAAAAAATTGTAGACCGTCAGGACTACATATATATAAAAAACGTAGTACCTCTAGACTTTTTTTATAGAAAATTTGTGGTACCCAGGAATAAAAAAAGAAGTTATTTTACTTTTTTGTATATGTTTCCATATATTTTGTTATATATTATTTACAAGGAATTATTACTGCCCACAATAAATCCGCTATTGATATATGCAACCCGGTTTTTATTTATACAAAACAATATTGCATAATTTTAGGCTACAAAAACCAAATTATATAGTCGACAGGCTTTTGTTGTATTTGTTATCTTTCCAGATACCCAAGCATACACATCATATTTTTTCAACAAATAATTATAAATCATTTATTAACTTTTTCACACACATACAGCGACAAAAAAAAAACGTGGAATTATGACTTGTGAATAAATAAAAATAACACAACGAAACAACAACACCACCAATGCAACGTTGCAGAATTCAGCACAGCTAAAGTGGCAAAATTTATAATGTAATTATGATAGTATCAATATTTTTAAATAAACAATGATTTCAAGCATTCACGCTTCGACACTTCAGGATAGGAAAAAAATTTACGCCATTGTTAACAAAAGCAAAAAAAACATTATTGTATTTAGTTTAGCAGCTAAAAGTAAATAGAAAAATAAAATCCACAACAATAAATTAATAAAAAAATACAAATATGGGGTTAAAGGGTCTGGAGTGTTGGGGGGAAAAAAGTCAATATACAAAACTGCAGTGTCAGTGATATTTATAATTAATTAATAAATAATGCTGTAGTAACGTAATTTTTTATTAAATTTGTTTTATTTTCATCGTTTTTTGCTGCTGTTTGTTGTAACGTCATTTTCTATAACATGTGAAATAAAGCATATTTCTAGGTGCTTATCAAAGCCAAAATGTATGGCATATTAAATATTTTATGGTGGAAGGTAACGAGATTAATAAAACAAGTGCTGGTGGTTTTTATTAACAATTAACACAAAAAACCCTTCAATTAAAAATTAAAGCATATATGAAGAGCGATTTTGTTTTTAAATTTTATTGCATACTTTTAGACATGAATCCCCAGATTTTTTATGATATAGTATTTTTTTATTTATTTTATCATATTCATGTTTTTAATTTCATTTTTATTAAATGAAGCTTTACAAAAGAATTATTAACCTAACCCAAACAATCCCATCATACATACAAAATGAAATCCACTTTTCCTTTTTTCCTCTTCTTCTTCTGCCTGCATGATGAATGTGACATTTTTATGGGTTTGTCTTATTGTTGTTTTTTTCTGCAAAAATTTCCTCTACTGTCAAATACCCACATATACACAAACATACTTTACGTATTTGTGTATTTTATTGTGGTTTTCTGTTTATAATTTTCTTTTACCTTAATATGTTGTTGCACAAAAAAGGAAAAACAATGGGCCATAATATAATATTGACCACACACACACACATGCAGACATACTTAACTAAATTGCTACACATTAATAATTGCTGTGTGTGCCTTAATAAAACATTTGGTCTCTTAAGTGTAATAAGTTAGTAAGTATGTAGGTGTGTGTGTGTGCGTCTATGTGACTTTTGTCTATATATTTTTTATGTACATAGGTTATGTGCAATGACCACAGGTCAATGTAGGCCAGTTCATGGAGAAATTATATAGATATTTGTAGCAATTACACATACACCTACGCAGTCGGAGCATATTTAATGTAGGGGGAGAGCGGGGTTACTTAAAGGTGAAAATAAATGCTTTAAATATTTATTTTTGTGCATAAAAGAAAATCTCATGGATGCTCCTCGATATATTTAAAGATTCGAGATATTTTGAGATTCGAGATATTTTGAACATTTCCTGAAGAGTCTTTGGAGAAAGGTATTGTTTAAGGTTTGACTATAGAAAATATTTTGATAGCCTTCACTCTTCTGCAATACACCTAGCCCTTCGGTAGAAGAAAAACATGTATGCATTATTTCCTGGCTTTTGTACGCTATTTTGGTTTGCGGAGTACTACGGAATCACTACCACAGTTACGAGTTAGATCAATTATTTGTAATAATTATTTTGTTTTAATTATGACAACTTGCTGAGTGCTGACATTCGTACGGATGACCTCCACCTCCAGATTTAAGTTTTTCAAGGCCACATTATTTTCAATAAGTGGCTGTAATTTATCGTATTGAATCCTTAGGGGGTAGAAGGAGGGTGGTTCTCCTACCAAATAATTTTACAATTTGGACCGAAGTTTCGCCATAAACCATATATATGAAGTTCCCGACAATTTAAGATTTTTGAAGGTCCGTTCTTT
>NW_026887358.1:0-86262 GCF_032173495.1 Musca vetustissima
GATCGCGTTCATTCGTCAACGACACGTATCAGCCTCATGTTTCGCACACAATTCGATGATTCTGCTCTGTTCTATGCGAGCGGTGAATCGCTCAAACATCAGTACATCGCCGCATCCATTAAAAATCAGTCAATTTATGTTGAAATGGATTTCGGTGACATACCCATCTCCACCGTCCTGACGGATCAGCTGACACGTAATAATTGGCACAATTTGACCATTTCGCATGAACAGCGTACGGTGCGCATTATACTCGACCAGCAGATGAAGATACTCGAAATACCAGCTACAGTGAGTGGCAACCTACTCTTCGATCCGGAAATTTATTTTGGCGGCGGACCGGATTTGCATAAGAAGAAGGGTCTGGCATCGCATAATAATTTCGTCGGTTCGTTAAAGAATGTCTACTACAACGATGTGTCCATATTGTATGAGCTGCATCGTGGCAATCCGAAAGTTCACTATCATGGTAAGTATGAACACACACACATATATATTTCGAAAACGAAAAAAAATACAAATCTACGTGCAGGATATTTGGATTATGGGTGGGTATTTGGGCAAAGGGGCCAATAGTTGGCATTACCCCATCTTCCCCTCCTTTTCAGTAGAATCATGCAATGGCCAAATAAGCGAATGAGGCCATCAAAAATCTACAAATGGATACAAGCTTACATTTGTTGTATACAAAAAACATACACACACACTCACAAAAAATATGTTGCATGTCTGACTAGTATGCTGCATCTGCTGGCTATGCTTCCGTGTATACCATTCATGTACATGCATCCATACACACACTCACACATATCTGTGTTGCTCTATAATCTTGTTTTCCTGATGTGCATGTGCAGAGATAATGTATATTTATGACACAATGGGTTATAAGAATAATTTGTTAAAAATCTGTATAATCCGAATGGGGTTTTATTATTGAACAAATTAAAAGTACAATTTTTTTCATTCACTTTTGGCTGACAGAGTTCCCATGTGATATGATGGTGGGCATTTGGGAAGATAGGATAACATTTGCCATACAATACCGCCATAGATTTTTGTATGGTCTGCAAAGCGGAATATTTAATTTTCATTTGCTTTGATAAGACATCCGATTTTCTTCGATGACACTGATCTTCTTTAGACTTTCTGTCATTTCATTTTTCGTGAGGACATTACGTCCTTCTGTACGAAGGTTTTTGATCTTCTCTAAGAATATATTAAGCTATTCTCTTAAAAGATATTACCTAAGAAGTGTCCTCCATAAAAATAATGTCTGCTCTGCCGCAAGAAGTATTCTATAAGAAAGCCTCTGTCCTTCTATTCAGTGTCCTTATGGCCTTCTATAAGGAGAACAGGTGATATTCTATAACATTGCCTTTTGTTCTTCTTCCTCCTGGTATTCTATAAGATGTTTTTATGATACTTCAAAAAATTGTCTGGTCTTCTAAAAGAAGATCTTCTGGATTTTTACAAGAAGACCTCTAGTCTTCTATAAAAACCCCTTTTGTCTGCTCTAATAAAACCTTCAGGACTTCTATTGAAATATCCTCCGGTCTCCTATAAGAATACCTTATGCTTTTATAGAAAAGCATTCCAGCAGGTCTTCCTAAAGAAGACCTGGTGTTCTATAGGACCTTCAGGACTTCTATTGAAAAATACTTTGTTCTCCTATAAGAATACCTTATGCTTTTCTATAGAAAAGCATTCCAGCAGGTCTTCCTAAAGAAGACCTGGTGTTCTATAGGATGAACATTTGTTTTGGGAAAGCCTTCTGTAGGAATACTTTTAGCCATTTGGTCTTCCATAGTGTCTTCTATAGGAATATCTACCGGAAGGTCTTCCTAAAGATGGTCTTGTGTTCTATAGGGTGAACATTTGTTATACCCTTCACCACACTGTGGTACAGGGTATTATGTCTTTGTGCACGAGATAGATACATGGTTCCTTTTGAGAATACGCATAGATTCATTTTCTGAGTCGATATACGCATGTCCGTCCGTCCGTCCGTTTGTCCGTCTGTCGGTCCATGTATTTTTGTGAACAAAGTACAGGTCGCATTTATGATCCGATTTGGATGAAATTTGGCATAGGTCACTTATTTGGCCCAAGGATGAACCCTATTGAAATTGGGAAAAATCGGTTCAGATTTAGATATAGCTCCCATATATATTTTCGTCTGATTTAATGTCTTCCTATAGAAGAAAAGAAGGTCTTCCTATAGAAGAACAGACAGTCTTCTTATAGAAGAACAGAAGGTCTTCCTATATGAGATCAGAAGATTTTCCTATAGGAGACCAGAAGGCTTTCCTATAGGAGACCAGAAGATCTTCTCATATTAGATCTGAAGGTCTACCAATAGAAGACCAGAAGGCCTTACTTCTTTCAAAGAGACCGGAAAGTCTTCCTTTAATGTTAATGGTCCACCACAGTCCCTATATATCTTTCGATTTGCACGAAATTTGGCACAGCGTAATGAATTAGGTTTAGAATGATGTGTCTTAAATTTCCTGAAAATCGGTTAAGATTTAGATATAGCTCCCAAATATATATTCGCCCAATTTAATGTAAATGGTGCTCAAAGTCCCTATATATCTTTCGATTTGCACGAAATGTGGCATAACGTGTGTGTTGATGTGTGTTAAGTTTCTTGAAAATCGGTTTAGATTTAGATATAGCTCCCATATATATTTTCGTCCGGTTAAATGTAAATGGTCCACCAAAGTCCCTATATATCTTTCGATTTTCACGAAATTTGGCACAAGGTAATGAATTAGGTTTAAAATGATGTGTGTTAAGTTTCCTGAAAATCGGTTAAGATTTACATATAGCTTCTATATCTGACCTTAAGAAAAATTTAGTATCGGTTGCAGAATGACATGTTTATGGATCCAATTTCATTTTACTTGTCCTTTAAAAATGCGACCTCTGTTAGGATTCATCTGTTAAACATACACAAAGTATGTCCGGTTAAATGTAAATGGTCCACCAAAGTCCCTATATATCTTTCGATTTTCACGAAATTTGGCACAGCGTAATGAATTAGGTTTAGAATGATGTGTGTTGAGTTTCCTGAAAATCGGTTAAGATTTAGATATAGCTTCTATATCTGACCTAAAGAAAAATTTAGTATCGGTTGCAGAATGACATTTTTATGGATCCAATTTCATTTTACTTGTCCTTTAAAAATGCGACCTTTGTTAGGATTCATCTGTTAAACATACACAAAGTGATGAAGGGTATCATATAGTCGGACCCGTCCGACTTTACTACTTTCCTTATTGTTTTTTTTCGGAATATGTTTTGGGTTTCTTTAGGATAGTCTTCTGTATGAAGACCTTCTGGTCTCTTTAAAAGAAGGAAGACTTTCTGGTCTTCTATTGGTAGACCTTCTGATCTACTATGAGAAGATCTTCTGGTCTCCTATAGGAAGATCTTCTGATCTCATATAGGTAGGCTTTCTGTTCTTCTATAGGAAGATCTTCTGATCTCATACAGGAAGGCTTTCTGCTCTTCTATAGGAAGACCTTCTGGTCTTCTATAGGTAGACCTTCTGGTCTTCTATGTGGTCTTCAATCGGAATACCATCTTGTATTCTATAAGAGGACCTTCTGCTCTTCTACAAGAAAACCTTCTTGTCTTCTATAAGAGGACCTACTGGTATTCTTCTTATAAAGGAAGATCTATTAGTATTCTATAAAAATACCTTCTAGTTATCTATAGGAAGACTTTCTTGACTTCTAAGTTAAGTCCTTCAGGTCTTCTATAGGAAGACCTTCTATAAGAACACTCTCTTAGTGTTCTGTAGAAGACCTCTGGGTTTAATTCTGTTAGAAGAAAAGATTTTATTATATTGCAAGAAGACCTTTAAGACTTCTATTAAAACTCCAACTGGCCTTTTTCAGGTCTTCTGTAGAAAAAAACAACATTCTGATCTTCTGGTCTGTAAAGGAAGATCTACTGGTCTTCTGTATGAAGAATTTCTTGTCTGCTATGACCAGTGTTGCCAATTTAGCACTTTTAGTGCTAGATTTAGCACTTTTTGAACTCGTTTAGCACCAAAAAAATTGATCTAGCACCTAGCACTTTTTTTAGCATTTTTTAATTTCTTAGGATTTTTTTTACAAAGATTTGGTTTCAATGCAAAAAATCCCGTTTTTCGATTTCATATTGAATTTTCGCTATGTGCCGTGCATTCAAAATTTCTTAAAAAAATGTCGGGTACTTCATGTGGGGGCTATGATATTGTCTGTTGGTAGATTGTTTATTTGGGAAAATGAAAAACCAAATTAAGTTGTACATTTTATGAGAGCGATGTAAAAATAATGAACATGAATTATGTTGGAACTTTCTGAAAACAAGTTTTTTATTCAGCGGGAATCCCGAATGCCAAGTTATAACCACTTTAGATTACCGAAAAGGCGAGCGTACCCATTTATATTGGGATTGTGCCATAATAATGAAAAAGCGTTATGCTCGGCCGGGCCGGTTATATGGGGACTACCCCTAAAAAAGGGTGAATATTAATAATTTTTGGTGGGGAGATTTGTAACCATATACGACTACAAAATACCAAATTTCAGCGAATTCTGTTGAAAAACGCGCTCCAGAACCTCAAAATATCGAAAATTGGCGGTACCGTTATATGAAGCTACCCGAAAAAATTGACCCATATTTATAATTTTTTGTGGAGAGATTTTCTACACAATAAGAACTAAATAACAGCCAATTCGGTCAAAATTACCCAAAAACTGGAAATTGGGAGGTACCCTTATATGGGTGCAACCAGAAAAGGTGGACCTATATTTATAATTTTAAGTGAGGAAATTTGGTACCCAATAAGAACTCTATGTACCAAATTTCAGCTAATTCGGTTGAAAACCGCGTTCATGAACCCTAAAATAAGGGGTACCCTTATATGGGGGCTATCCGAAAAAATTGACCTATATTTTGTACCCAATAAGAACTCAAAGTACCGAATTCCAGCGAATTCGGTCGAAAAATGCGATCAAACTCCCCAAAATACCGCAAAATTGGGGGTACCTTTATATGTGGGCTATCCGAAAATATGGATGCCTATTTATAATTTTTAGTGGAGATATTTGGTACCGAATAAGAACTCAATGTACCAAATTGTCCTCAGATGGATATGGCTATATCGTCATATATATACTTTATAGGGTCGGAAATGATTATTTCGATGAGTTACAAACTGAAATACAAAATTAATATACCCTCCATACTATGGTGGAGGGTATAAAAATGTGCCTAAAAGCTTAAAAAAATATTGGGGTATGTTGTACCCAAAAAGGACCATTTCCAATATCAAATCTCATAGAAGTAGTTCAAACGTATGTGCAAAATTCCAAAGCTCTGTCTTCAATATTGCGACCTCAATGCGACGGACATGGCTAAATCGACAACGAATAGCAGTTAACAATAAATGGGGTATCTGATTAATATTTCATTATTAATTATTAACAATTTTGTTCTAGAATTTTTTAGCACTTTTTTCTGGCACTTTTTTAAATTATTTAGCACTTTCTAGCATTTTTTTCAACAAAATCTAGCATTTTTCCTCAACAAAGTTTTGGCAACACTGGCTATGACAAAACCTTCTGGTCTTCTCTAGGAGGACTTTCTTGACAGTTAAAAATTATCTTCTATAGGAAGGTCTCTTTGTCTGATTCTTGGCCTGATAAAATAAAGACCACCTGTCATTTTATAAGAAGACCTATACGAGCAACTCCTGATCATTTATAAGAAGATGTTCTGGTCTTCAAAAAAACCTCCTTCTTATCCTTAATGGTATTACTTTTATACGATCACCTTCAACCTGCCTAGGATCTTTGCTAGAAAGACACTCTCATCTTTTAAAGAAAGACACCTTCTTTTTATTTATGGGAAAGCCTACCACCTTATATGTGATTAGCTTCATTTGGCCATTCATGAGCAGATGATTTGTGTATTTCATACTTCTCCTCTGCCAATAAAAGACCCCTAACCACTTTCCGCCCTTAATATTCCCTTTTGCAATAACCCTATTTATGTTATGGTCTTTATCTGACTGGTACTTTACTTCATTTAATGGGTCTTATGTTACATAATTATCTCATATAATTAAAAACGTTTGCACGGCTATTTTAAATGTTTATCTAAATAAATTTAAGCACTCACACCCGTGGCAACGAGGTGCATTTAAATGTAACTACAAACGTGTGTATGTATGTCATGTATGTTATGTCATTTACTTTACTGCACAAGTTAATGTCATGCTGGGAGGATGCCAACGGGACCAACAAAAAAAAAACGAAATAACAACTGCGGATAAAATTGTAAACCAAGTCAGTGACGAAGGGGTGGTATTTTTAGTAAATGACCCAAATTAAATTAGTAATGTAGAATATTAAATTTTATTTATAATAAATAACATTCACAAGGGACATGTCAAAATGCAACAAAAAATGAAAGGAAGGATATGTTGAGGTGTAAATAGTTGTGAATGTGATTTAGAGTTTAAATTCCCTTTCGACATTTAAATTAAAATTTTACATTTCGGATCACGTATTCTATACGAATAGCATCACTGGACAATTACTAGAATGTACTGTAGAATATTATGATATAAATTTTGGAAAAAAGCCATTGATTAACATCATTTACTTGTTTCCTATTTGAAAATATTCTCTGCTTCTGCATAAAGAAACTAGTAAAGAAAGTTCAAAAGTCGGACTGGGTCGACTATATGATACCCTTCACCACTTTGGGTACATATAAGAGATGTTAGTATCAACAATATCTAAACTTGGAGGACCTTTGAGATGGAATCGGGCGAAATTAAATGTGCTATGTAGATAGATATTTGAACCAATTAAAAAAACCCATACACATACCATTCCGAAATCTGTGAAAAATTGCATGTAAAACGGGCAGACTTGGATTCTTTGGTGTACTATTTGTATGAAATCGAGTAAAATTATGTATGGGAGCTATATATAAACAAATGGACCTATATCAAAATCTGAACCGACTTCAACAAACCTTAACACACGTCATTCTAGACTTATTTCAGTACGCCATGCCAAAATTCGTGCAAATCGAATGATTTTCAGGGACTTTGATGTACCATTTACCTAAAATCTGAACCGATTTTCACGAAACTTAGAACACGTCATTCTACACATAATTCAGTACGCTATACCAAAATTCGTGCTAATCTAATGATTTTCAGGGACTTTGGTGCACCATTGACGTAAAATCGGGCGAAAGTATATATGGGAGCTATATCTAAATCTGAACCGATTTTCACGAAACTTAGCACACATCAATCTAGACTTAATTCAGTACGCTGTGCCAAAATTCGTGCAAATTGAATGATTGTCAAGGACTTTTGTGCCCCATTTACCTTAAATCGGACGAAAATATATATGGGAGCTATATCTAAATCTGAACCGATTTTCTCCAATTTCAATAGGGTTCGTCCCTGGGCCAGATAAGTGACTTGTGTCAAATTTCATTCAATTCCGATTATAAATGTGACCTGTACTTTGTTTACAATTTAACATCAACAGACGGGCGGACATGCATAAATCGACTCAGAAAGTGATTCTGCGGATATTCTCAAAAGAAACAATGGGTCTATCTCGATTTTTTTTTTTTTTTTTGCCTGTTACAAACATATGCACAAAGACATAATACCCTGTACCACAGTGTGGTGAAGGGTATAAACATTCAGATACCTTATGAGAAGGCGTGATCTTCTCGGATGTGGCTTAAGATCTCTCATAAAATATTTTTTCTGGATTTCTATAATAAAAACATTTCCAGTCCATGAGAAAAACTTAGGGCATTCTAATAAAAATTGACTGAAGACCAATCCTGGTCTGCATATAAAATCATTTCGTTTTTTCAGAACGTATGATCTCGTATAAGTCCTTTATTTTTTCATGAGAGGAAGGTTCCAATGGATTGGGAAGAATTCATTTCAGTTGAATTCATTTTAGTTGTTAGTTTTAAGATCATTCTGTTAGAAGAAAATATATTATATTGCAAGAACACCTTCAGGACTTCTATTGAAACTCCCTCTGGTCTTTTTTAGATCTTCTGTAGGAAGATATCCTTATCTGCTAAAGGAAGACCATCTGGTGTTCTATAGAAAGACTTTATTGTCTTCTATGATAAAACCTGCTGGTCTTCTATAAGAGGACTTTCTTGACGAAAAAAAAATATATTCTAGTCTTCTATAGGAAGTCCTCTTTGTCTGCTTCTTGGCCTGATAAAATAAAGACCAGCTGTCCATTCATAAGAAGAACTAATTCTGGTCTATATAAAGAAAACTTCCACTCTTCTGGTCCTGGTCTGCCTAAGAAATCATTTCATTTTTTTTTCAGAATGTATTATCTTGTGTAAGTCCTTTATTTTTTCATGAGAGGAAGGTTCGAATGGATTGGGAAGAATTAAATTCAGTTTTTAGTTTTTAATAAGATGACACTTACAGATGCAGTCCTTCTTTTCCTATTCATATATTCATCAGGACGTATACTTGGTCATGAGGAATTTTATGATCATCCTAATGGCTTATTCCTTCATTTCAATTTCCAAAATTTATTTCTCATGTCTGCAATAATTTATTTGACTTCAATATGTTTTTATTTTATTTATTTCTTTTTTTTTTTTTTTTTTTTGTATTTTCCGAAGATAGCCAATATCCTTAATTGTATAGCTATGAATGATATCAAAAGTTGAATCAACATAAAACATATTCTCTTTATCTCTATTTACCATCCTTCGTTCTGCACCGAATATTAATAAATCATGAAATATTCAATATTTCAATTGCGTACGAAACTGATTTTTTACAACTATCCATTCGCCCGAATGTAATGTCAGCCAGGAATCATTTCACTTTTACCAATTCACACTACTATTGTAGACAAAGCTGCCCTGTCTCTTCTTTACAAAGCGAAGAGGATAAGCTATGTAATAAACTTTTGCAAATTTGTACGATGCAAATTGCATAAATTTGAAAATTTTAACATTTTCTTTCATTTTTGTTGTTGTTGTTGTAGCTGTAACTATTCCAATCTATATTTAATGTTTGTATGTATGTGTCTACTTCTTCCTCTTTTCCTGTCATTCTTTTAGGTGTTCTGGAAGCGGAATTTCAAGAAAACGATGTGAATGTCATACCAATAACGTATCCTTTTGCGACGTCACACATTTGGTGGCCCATAAATCATGCCGAAGAATTTAATATCAAGTTCGATTTCCGCAGTAGCCGTACAGCGGCAATACTGGCATACAGCGATGTGACAACACAAGACGGAAATGGTTTCTGGGAGGTAAGTGTCGAATAAATGTCTTAAGAATGATTCTGTGAGTGACAGACAGTCTGACGGACGGACGGAATGAATGAATAACCGACTGACGGAATGTGAATTTTTCTGTCTATTTGACAGTGTAATATGTAGAGTGTGAATCGCATATATATTTTAAAACAGACGATACACTGCACATTGCAATATTGGAGTGTATTTGTACGTAGTGAAGTAATGATATTTCGTGTGTGTGAGTATGGGTGGGAATTTCCTTAAATAAATGATTATGCCATATTGCACAAATCGATGTCTGTTTTATGAACGCTTAAAATTGTGAGATTCCAGGAAACTTGAAGACGAGGGCTGATTGGGCAATGTCAAAAATATGTAAAAACCAGTAAGGAAAGTAGTAAAGTCGCACTGGGTCGACTATATGATACCCTACACAACTACTACGAAAAGTCTGGGCAATATTTCGTGATATTTTCACCCTTTTTACCGATTATAGATCAACAACTCCTCTTTCTAAGTCTTGCATATTTTCCAAAATGTTTTTTCTTGAAGTGAATTTTTACGCCATACAATAAAAAATTGGTCACTTTAGGTTTTTGTTGATTTGACACTCGGAAAATTGACCGATCATCATCTAAACAACCGCTCTAAGTATTTGGTCAGATCCCCTTCACCTTGTAAAATATGTGATGTTCTCTATATAATAATTACTTCTAGAGCGACTAGAAAATCTGGAAAATTAAAGTTTTCGGTTCATTGTACGTCCTGAATGAAATCTCAACTTCTTACTTACTTAGCTGGCTTGTTACAGAACGGTTGTTCCATAAGCCGAGCTTAAAAAAGATTTCCAAGCGCGTCGGTCTTGTGCGCAAGTCCACCAATTTGGAAGACCACGTTCCAAGATGTTTTTTTCTACTTGGTCTTTCCATCTAATTCGTGG
Organism: Musca vetustissima; assembly: GCF_032173495.1. Classification (NCBI taxonomy): domain Eukaryota; kingdom Metazoa; phylum Arthropoda; class Insecta; order Diptera; family Muscidae; genus Musca; species Musca vetustissima. Next base: position 10,267 of record NW_026887358.1, read on the forward strand.
CCTTCCCCTTCTACGGGAACCATCCGTAGGCTCATTTTTATATGCCTTTTGAGCTGGAGCATCTTCATTCATCCGCACAACATGGCCTAGCCACCGTAGTCGCTGCAGCTCAATACGACTGACTATGTCGATGTCTGCGTATAAATTGTAGAGCTCGTGGTTCATTCGACGCCGATATTCACCGTCGACGTAGATCGGCCCGTAGATCTTTCGGAGAATTTTTCTCTCAAACACCCCAAGCGCTGCCTCATCTGCTTGCGCAAATACCCATGCTTCTGATCCATACCCATGCTTCTGATCAACTTCACCGAAATTTATAAGCGTCGTCCTTGACCATAATCGGAACTTCATGTACAATTTCAAAGCGATCAGCGCGACCTTTCCGTCCTCTAATGGAGTAATAGTAATAATATGCACATAGTCACCTTTAATTAATTACGTATAACTCCCGCATCGGAGTGCATACAGCCATATAATTAGTATCAATTTGAAGGTCAACAACTCATCTTGGATATACTATCAACATCTCCAATATATGTCCTTCAGGAGCAAGTATATACGCCGCTAAATATTGACCGATCTTTATCAAAACAGGCATGCTTATTCTTAGGCCCGATCCCCTTCTCCATGTAAAATTTCACGATGTTCGGACCATAACTGCGGCCTCTAGAGCGACCAGAAAAACAGACAAAAATTTAGTATTTGGTCCATTTCATCCCCTAAATATTAACCGATCTTTATCGAAACCCATCCTACATGCAAAATTTCGTGAAGATTGGTCCATAACTGTGGCCTGTATCGTGTTTACAAATTATAATGGACAGACGGACGGACGGACACACATGTCTAGATTGACTCAGCTAGTCGAAATATGACGATCGGTATACTTAAAGGTGGGTCTAGGACCAATATTTCGCGGCGTTACAAACTTTTGGGGCTGCACAAAGCTATAATACCCTGACAACATAGTTGTGTAGGAGCAATATAGTGGAACGAGGCCGACCATTTGATATGCTACACAACTACCACTGAACATAAACTTTCAGTTGCTTAATATTCGAGTCTTGGTAATATTTCGCGATATTTGTACACTTTTGATCCTGTCATCTTTTCCGAATCACGTCTTCCCATAAGATTCGAATATTGGTATTTAACAGGCAAAAGTGTAGGTTCATTTGACCCGCTCAGTATTCTTCGTTAATTCATTCTAATTAATTGGACAGACCCCTTTCCCCATGGGAAATTTGTGACATTCAATCAGACAAAAATAAAGTTATAGGTCCATTTCATCATTCTAAATTATCATGTGATTATCAAGCGTCATCATTGACCATATCTGGAACCTCCAGGAAAATTTCCAAGCCATCTGCGCTACATTTCCGCCCTCCAGTGTGGTAATGGTAATACTAAACAATATCAGCATAGGAAGACGCCTGTAATTATTAACGTGTAACTGGCTCATCCAGGTAGATAGAACAAAAAAATTTGTGTCAATTTGAAGGTCAACCACTCCTATTGGATCCTCCTATTCGATCTATGTCCTTCTGGGGTAAATTTATACACCATAGAATGCAAATTTTGCCACTTTTCACAAAAAAGTCTGATCTTCATCAAAATAGTCATGGTTTTTCTATAGTTATTCTATTGTGGCCTCTGGAGCGACCAAAACCAGACAAAACCAGTAAGGAAAGTAGTAAAGTCGGACGGGGCCGACTATATGATACCCTTCACCACTATGGGTATATTAAACAGGACTATTAACATGAAATTGGATAAAATAAAATATGTGATATTTATCTAAATGTGAATCTACCTAGATCTATCCATAAATTATGTAAATCGACTTCAAACAAATATAAATAGGTCATCCGTTGGGCTATGTCTGTACTTCTAGAAAACGCAACTACGTAATTCTATGCTCAATTTTGTACATTGTGCAAAATTTGATGTCAATCTGACTAACATGAGGAGTTTGATGCCCAATTTACTTGAAATCTGGCGAAAATATATATGGAAGCTCTATCCAAATATTAGGCGATTTCAAACAAACTTGTCACAGGTTAGGTTATACTAATTTGAGAACGTTTTGTTCCTATCAGCATATTGGTTCCTTGGTGCGTCAATTACTTAAAATAAATCTATAATAAAAGGGAGCTATATCTAAATCTGGACCGATTTTCACGAAACAAGGCAGACATCACTCTAGACTCAATTCAGTACGTTATGCCACATTTCGTGCAAATCGAAAGATATATAGGGACTTTGGTGCATCATTTATATGAAATCGGACGAAACTATATATGGGAGCTATATCTAAATCTGGACCGATTTTCACGAAACTTGGCAGACATAATTCTAGGCTCAATTCAGTACGTTATGCCAAATTTGGTGCAAATCGAAAGATATATAGGGACTTTGGTGCACCATTTACATGAAATCGGACGAAACTATATATGGGAGCTATATCTAAATCTGGACCGATTTTCACGAAACTTGGCAGACATCATTCTAGACCTAAATGATTATGCTGAACCAAATTTCGTGCAAATCGAAAGATATATAGGGACCGTTTACATTAAATCGGTTAAGTATATATATGGGAGCTATATCTAAATCTGAACCGATTTTTCCCAATTTCAATAGGGTTCGTCCTTGGGCCGAATAAGTGACATTTGCCAAATTTTATCCAATTCGGATCATAAATGTGACCTGTACTTTGTTTACAATTTAACATGGACAGACAGACGGACGGACATGCATAAATCGACTTAGAAAGTGATTCTATGCATATTCTCAAAAGGAACCATGTGTCTATCTCGTTTTACCCATCTGTTGGGAATTCATTATCATTGTTTTTTACTTCAGCTGAGTTCATGATTTGTATGCTAAAGTCTGCCCAATGTCCTGGTGCTGCCATCTATCGCTGCCTAGAAACAACGCCTCTTTGAATTTTTTATAGTGGTTGGGGTCCTTACTTATTAAGTGTTGACATTTTCCATTATGAAATAAATAGTGTATCATAGGTTTTGTGGTTGTTCGACTGAGGAGAAAAATGCAATGAATGGCGAGTTTGTTATTACTGTGTGTGAAATCGGTTCCTTTTTTTTTTTTTTTTTTTTTGATATAGCTCTCATATTTATTTCTGTCTGATTTTATGTAAATGGTTTCCAATGGTACACTATAGATACTAACTCGGCCCGACATGTGGCTCTATACTTATTATACTCTAGACTTTATTCAGTTTCTGTACAGACCAATTGGTCTTTATAAAACTCAGTATTCGCTATATAGATCATGTCTTTATAAAGCCCTGTGTTCTCTATACAGACCAATTGTTTAAAATTGTTTAATCTTTACTAATAAGAGAGTGTAGTGATTGACTGACTAACTGATTTAACGATTCATGAACGCCCAGACGAAACGGCTGAATCTAGAATCTTAAAATTTTGGGTGAGGGTCATTCTTGGTCCAACTGTGACAGATAAGAATGGGATTTTGGAAATTCGTACTAGAACGGTACGAAATGTACTAAAAAGTACTAATCTATACTAATAAAAGAGTAAAGTGATTGACTGACTGACTGATTTAACGATTCATCAACGCCCAGACGAAACGGCTTAAGCTAGAATCTTGAAATTTTGGGTGGGGGTCACTCTTGGTCCAAAGGTGACAGATAAGGCTGGGTTTTTGGAAATTCGTACTAGAACGGCACGAAAATTACTAAAAAGTACTAAATGTGATACCATTTGTATTTGGCGAACCGGTCTGAAACTCTGAAATTTGGTTTGGTGATCGCTGATGGAGTGTAGGATAGGTGTCGCAAAGGGTTTTAGAAAATCGAACTAAAACTATCCGAAAAGTACGAAAATGTACTAAATTTGGTACAATTCTGTAGCTTTTGAACGGATAGCCCTAAAAACTTGAAATTTGTAGTGTAAATTATGTTTGAGATATAGGGTCCATTTAAGGAGATGGTTTGTAAAGCGTGTACTCATGTGTACAAAAATTACGAAAAGTACTAAATCGTACTATAATCGGTACACTTTGGATTTGAGGGAACCGATAGAACGGGAACAATGAAAATTGACGTTAGGATCACTGCAGGGGTGTGGGATTAGGGTCAGGATTCAGTTTAAGAAAATAATGCTTATGTGTACTAAACGGTACTAAATTTGGTACAATTTGAATTTTAGGAGAACCAATAGAGCTAAAACCATGAAGTTTGGAGTCAGGATCACTGTTGAGGTGTAAGATTGAGATATGTAAAAGTTTTAGAAATTTGTACTAATGTGTACTTTATTTGGTACAATTTCAATTGTGAGTGAACCGAAAGAGTTGGAATCCTATGGGGGTGTAGGATCACTGTGTGGGTGTGGGTTTGGGGTAAAAATGAGGTTTTGGAAATTCGTACTACTGTGTACTAAATTTGGTACAATTTGAATAGTGGGTGAAGCGATAGAGTTGGAATCCTGAAACTAGAATTTAGAATCACTGTGGGGATGTAGGATCGGGGTATGCAAGAAGTTCTGTTAGATGGTTGAGGAGGGTACTTATGGAAAAAATGTGCGCTATATAAAAAATGTGGTATAATTTGGATTTGGGTGAACCTTTAGAGCTCGAATCATGAAATTTGGTTCTAAATGGTACTCAAATTTAATTTATGGTCGATATTAATGTGTGGATTGTTTTTTCTGACATATGCAGTTTTCTGCGAAAATGTAATAATGTGTTAATACATGTTTAAAAATTTTTATATTCGCTAACGAAGTTTCGGGCATATGCTAGTCCAATATAACACGAATTGAATGTCCAATTTTATCCAAACATTGGAAGTCGTAATTTTTTTACCAAACCTCGATCAAGTTCGAAAATGGAAATGATCTGTCTACTCCGTGTAGCAGGTAATTCCCTAGGCCTTTATAAGAGTTTTCCTCCTCCGTTGGGATTCGCAACCAGGCCCAAATTTATGTATGCCATATTAAATTATTTATATGTATATCTTCGTCTCATGTCATCTAAACGATGCAAATTTACCCGATGAACATAAAATTATGCTCAGGCGATGGACTTGGTGTGAAACTATTTTCTTTTATTTCAGAGAAGAAGAGTATGTGTTAGGTTTGCTTCAAAGCCAAAAATCCATAGATCCTCTTGAAAACAATAAAAGTTGTGAAGAGTATCTTAAAGTCGACCCTGACTCTGGTCCTTTCTTTATTGGTCAGATATGTATTTCAAATAATGACAAATTATGTACTAAGTTTGTCGAAAGGTAATGGGTTGCAAATATTGATGTTTACAAATTCGACTAAGAATCCCACATCCTATAGATCATTTAAGATCTATAAAATAATCATGATTGGAAATGAGTACGCCTCTTCAAAGTTATATTTTTTTCTGTTTCCAAGAGACTGATTTTAAAACTGTACCATAATTTTGGTAAAAACTATATAAATAGAAACAACTCTTTCGTGGGTAAAAAATATTAATTCAAGGTCAACAAATGCTGTACACAATATTACCAAGAGCAGGTCAGATTGATGAGGTCATAAGTGACAAATTCACTTACACCTGGCGTTAGTCAGGAAGATAGAAAGATTAAACTAACTAACCATACATGCATGAATGGTTGTGATCACTTACTTAACATGTATTTATTTCAACTAAAAACATGCTACCTAGGTAGCAAAAATGCGTCGTTGGTAAAAAAGGTACAGTAGTGGCTAAAAATCTTAAACCCAGTTTGCAAACAGGTAACCGCAATAATTAGTACAAATACTAAAACCCCATTGGCTAGTGGCAAAAACATGTTTTAATTCTAATAACCTACACACTTACGAATGACCTTGCCCTCATTGAGGTAAAGAATGAGATCAAAAACAAATGTCTATTCAAAGGAAATAGGCACTAGTGGAATACCTAGTAACGCTAACTAAATTTAGTACAAAATACCTGTACTAACATTTTAGTATAAAAACTAGACACATCTCTGCAGTGAAGTATCATTCGTTCTAAAACCGTTTCAAATTAAACATCACAAGGAAACCCATACGACATGGAAGATAAATCCATCACTTACGTTCTGTTCATGTACCGCGAACAATTGCGTAAAGCAGATACATCATCGATGCGCCTGAATCGCACCAAATTAACACTCACCGATAAACTGATCAAGAAAAATGTGAGCAATCTGAAGAAGTGCAGCACCGATGATGTCCTGGCCATAAGTCGCAACATTGTCTTCCAATCGAAACTGAAACAACAAATACAACGGGCAAATCAAACAAAACGCTTGGCCACCAAGTTGGGACATTGAAGGACAGAAGGTGTAACTGGATAATGGCATGCATTGGATCGTGGATCAAAATGAAATAAAAAAACATTAATTTAAGTGGAATTTAATTCGTTTAGTTTTAAGAAAATATTGTTTATTTTAAATAAAACAATATACGAAATCTCATATGTATGTTTGTTATATGTTTGTTATTTATTAATATATTTTTTCGAAACTTTGGGTTGGACATTTATTATGTATTCTGGTGGGGGTATGGTTTACACCACCACATGTGCAATATTATCACTAGACCTCGGATTTTGCATATTTGCATATTTTTTAATAATGAAGATATCGAAATTCTGATTGGACACAAATTCGTTTCAAAGGATTTAGAATTATTTGAAGGGTTCATATTTTTTAATTTTTTGCATATTTGCATATTTTGCATATGCACGAGATATGCAAAAAATATGCAAAATATGCAAAAAATATGCAAAATATGCAAAAAATATGCAAAATATGCAAAATATATGCAAAATATGCAAAAAATATGCAAAATATGCAAAATATATGCAAAATATGCAAAAAATATGCAAAATATGCTAGGTCGATATGCAATAAATATGCAAAATATATGCATAAAATATGCAAAATATAGGCAACATATGCAAAAATATGCAAAATATATGCTAAAATATGCAAAAATATGCAAAATATGCAAACATATGCAAAATATGCAAACATATGCAAAATATGCAAAATATATGCACAATATGCAAACATATGCAAAATATGCAAAAATATGCAAAATATGCAAAAATATGCAAAATATATGCAAAATATATGCAAAATATGCAAACATATGCAAACATATGCAAAATATATGCAAAACATATGCAAAATATGCTAGGTCGATATGCAATAAATATGCAAAATATATGCATAAAATATGCAAAATATAGGCCAAATATGCAAAAATATGCAAAATATATGCTAAAATATGCAAAATATGCAAAAAATATGCAAAATATGCAAAATATGCATATATATGCAAAATATGCAAACATATGCAAAATATGCAAACATATGCAAACATATGCAAAATATGCCAAATATGCAAAATATATGCAAAATATGCAAAATATATGCAAAATATGCTAGGTCGATATGCAATAAATATGCAAAATATATGCATAAAATATGCAAAATATATGCTAAAATATGCAAAAATATGCAAAATATGCAAAAAATATGCAAAATATGCAAAATATGCAAACATATGCAAACATATGCAAAATATGCAAAAATATGCAAAATATGCAAAATATATGCAAAATATGCAAACATATGCAAAATATGCAAACATATGCAAAATATGCAAACATATGCAAAATATTCAAAAATATGCAAAATATATGCAAAACATGCAAACATATGCAAAATATGCAAAATATATGCACAATATGCAAACATATGAAAATATGCAAAAATATACAAAAATATGCATAATATGCAAAATATGCAAAAAAATATGCACGGTGTGCTAGGTCGATATGCGAGAAATATGCAAAAAATATGAAAAATATTGGCAAAAATATGCAAAATATGAGCAACATATTTCACATATGCAATTATTTTAATCAAAAAAAAACAAAAAAAAGATTTTTCATGGTAGTTTTCGAATTTGTGTGCTTTCTTTATTTTTAACCTATAGAAATCTAATTTTGTATGTATGCGTTTCATGGTTCAACTGTTAGATTTTTGGGGCATTATGAAAAATTTGCTAAATATATGTATAAAACATGCAAACATATTTAACCGTTATATGGCGATATACAAAAACGTGGACCGATATATCCCATTTCCAATACCAAACATCCCAGGAGTAATAATAATATATGTGCAAACTTTCAAAGTTCTATCTTTAATAGTGCGACCTAGCATACCGTGCATATTTTGCATATTTTGCATATTTTTGCATATTTTGCATATGTTTGCATATTTTGCATATATTTTGCATATTTTGCATATTTTTGCATATTTTGCATATTTTTGCATATTTTGCATAGTTTTGCATATTTTTCATATTTTTGCATATTTTGCATATCGACAATGCATATTTTGTATATTTTTTGCATATATTTAACGCATATCGACCTAGCATACCGTGCATATTTTTTGCATATTTTGCATATTTTTGCATATTTTGCATATTTTTTGCATATTTTGCATATTTTTTGCATATTTTGCATATATTTTGCATATTTTGCATATTTTTTGCATATTTTGCATATTTTTTGCATATTTTGCATATTTTTTGCATATATTTTGCATATTTTTTGCATATATTTTGCATATTTTTTGCATATTTTTGCATATTTTGCATATGTTTGCATATTTTGCATATGTTTGCATATTTTTGCATATTTTGCATATGTTTGCATATTTTGCATATATTTTGCATATTTTGCATATTTTTGCATATTTTGCATATTTTTGCATATTTTGCATAGTTTTGCATATTTTTCATATTTTTGCATATTTTGCATATCGACAATGCATATTTTGTATATTTTTTGCATATATTTAACGCATATCGACCTAGCATACCGTGCATATTTTTTGCATATTTTGCATATTTTTGCATATTTTGCATATTTTTTGCATATTTTGCATATTTTTTGCATATTTTGCATATTTTGCATATTTTTTGCATATTTTGCATATTTTTTGCATATTTTGCATATTTTTTGCATATATTTTGCATATTTTTTGCATATATTTTGCATATTTTTTGCATATTTTTTGCATATTTTTGACATGACCCCAAATATCGATCAATTAAAGCATGAAACGCCTAAATACAAAATTTGAGTCCAATCGGACAAAGCATAAAAAATATGCAAAAATCCGAGGTCTAATTATCACATACACTCAACCCTGTATGTTGTCAATTGTGAGCTCTAGAGAAAGAAGAAATTTAAAATAAGTCATTTTTGTTTTTGTTTTCTTCGCACGCTCTGCGCCAGTTAATTCCCTCGCATCGAATATTTAGTAAGTGGGTCTGGCTGTTGTCGCCCAGGACTTTCAACAGACAGAAAATGAGACGAGACCTTGTGAAAGTATTAATGAAATTCATATTTTTCTCCAAGACAATTTTTTATACACTCAAATATAAGCCGGACTAGGGTGTAAACACTATGATAAGTGCCTAACCGAAGTATTGGCTTAATCTCAATGGATCAAATCCGTTACGAACAATTTGGAGAAGATTTACAAATGTGCGCCCGTTCGTCTGTGTGGTCGGCTGATTTGCGGGATAACTCTCGCAGGGAGTAACCAATTCCATTCAAACTTTGCACATCATAATATTTCTTGCAAACTTAGTTCAAGTTCAAAGTTGAGGTGTGTAGGTGCACTCCTTCTGGTATCTCCCCACAATTTTATAATATCATGTTAACGGACTATCCGATTTGAACCAAACTTTGATTAACTCCGAAGATGGGACACATTAGTTTACTCCTTCTGGTACTTCCAATATTTTTATACCCTACACAACTATGTTGTCGGGGTATTATAGCTTTGTGCAGCCCCAAGCGTTTGTAACACCACATTTATGGACAAATCTTGACGAAAATTTGCATGTTTGATACGTTCTGGCCAATGAAGACCCCTATTGTTTTTGGTAATGATGCGTTTATATTTAGGGGATGAAATGGACCAAATACTTAATTATTTTTCGGTTTTTCTGGTCGCTCCAGAGGCCGCAGTTATGGTCCGAACATCGCGAAATTTTACATGGAGAGTGGGATCGGGCCAAAGAATAACCATGCCTGATTTGATAAAGATTGGTCAATATTTAACGGGCCAAATGGACCCTGACTTTTGTGTTAAAATGGACAAGTATGGACAAGAAAATATATCAGTGTAAGAAAGAAGTGCAGTTGGCCTCTAATGGGGCAAGAAGGTAAACCTGTCTTGATATATTGCCCAGGGTCGGAATAAAAATCCACAGAAAGTAAGAGTTCCGTGGTAATTGTGTAGGGTATCGTATGGTCGGCCCCGTCCGACTATACTGCTCCGCATACTGGTTTAAGCTTGTAAATTTATTTTGAACCGTATTAAATAACCAATATTATCAACATTAAATCCGAAACATCTTTGATAAAAACATATACCTCATATAAAGCGATTAATACAACCTGTGTGTAATTCCGAAATCTTCCGCAATGAGAAAATGGGACAAGACGTTTACATGAGTGTCATGTCAAAATATGTCCTGATTAAGAAGCCAATATGCAAAATTACAGCTACATCGTTTGGAAAATGTGCCTAGGAATATTAGTAAAATGAGGCGGCAATGTTTATTTGGGGGCTATGTCAAAATATAGACCTATATTCAATCTTTTCAGCAAATATATGATTCTCTCTTCTTGAAATCCGAATGTTAAATTATGTTTCTAAAACTTAAAAATTATGGAAAATAGTGGTCCGTACCAATACGTGGACCTGTCGTAAAATTGTTTTGCATAGATATTTTTTTGACTTCAAAAAACGCAGAAGGGGGCTTTACCGAAGTGTCCTGTAGGCCTATTTTGTACCTTTTAATTCGACATGGTTTACATTTATTTTGTTATTGTAAAAATAACGAAACCAATGAGATTGTTGTAAAATAAACAATATCGAATGTTGTTAAAAGGTTACAGAATAGGCCTACTGGAGTAGTAGCTATCTACATGAAAATATAGGTGGGAAAATCAGTCTAACAAATTGCATTGTTCCAATTTATTATATAGCCCCCCAAATTTGCGGATTTTAGGTATTTAGGAACAAATGCTCAACCTAATTGGCTGTATTTTGGGGATTCAATATTAGGCAACGTTCAGGAGTAGCCCTCGTAATTTAGTTTATATTTTTATACCCTTCACCACACTGTGGTACAGGGTATTACGTCTTTGTGCATATGTTTGTAACAGGCAAACGGAATCGAGATAGGCCCATGGTTCCTTTTGAGAATATGCATAGAATCACTTTCTGAGTCGATTTATGCATGTCCGTCCGTCTGTTGATGTTACATTGTAAACAAAGCACAGGTCGCATTTATCATCCGATTTGGATGAAATTTGGCACAGCTCATTTCTTTGGCCCAAGGACGAGCCCTACTGAAATTGGGAAAAATCCGTTCTGATTTAGATATAGCTCCCATATATATTTTCGACCGACTTTAGGTAAATAGTACACCAAAGTCCCAAAATATCCTTCGATTTGCACGAAATTGGGCACAGCGTACTGAATTAAGTCTAGAACGATGTGTGTTAAATTTCGTGAAAATCGGTTCTGATTTTTATATAGCTCCCATATATTTTCGTCGGATTTTAGGTCAATAGTGCACCAAAGTCCCTATATATCATTCGGTTTGCACGAAATTTGACATGGCGTACTGAATTAAGTCTAGAATAATGTGTGTGAAATTTCGTGAAAATCGGTTAAGATTTAAATATAGCTCCCATATATATTTTTTTCCGATTTTAGATAAATAGTACACCAAAGTCCCTATATATCCTTCAATTTGCACGAAAATTTGCACAGCGTACTGAATTAAATCTAGAAAGATGCGTTTTAAATTTCGTGGAAATCGGTTTAGATTTAGATATTGCTCCCATATATATTTTCGTCCGGTTTTAGGTAAATAGTGCACCAAAGTCCCTATGTATCCTTCGATTTGCACGAAATTTTGCACAGCTTAGTGAATTAAGCCTAGAACGATGTGTGTAAAATTTCGTGAAAATCGGTTCAGATTTAGATATAGGTCCCAAATATATTTTCGTCCGATTTTAGGTAAATAGTGCACCAACGTCCCTACATATCCTTCGATTTGCACGAAATTTGGCACAGCGTACTGAATTAAGTCTAGAACTATGTGTGTAAAATTTCGTGAAAATCGATTGTGATTTAGGTATAGCTCCCATATATATTTTCGACCGATTTTAGGTAAATAGTACACCAAAGTCCCAAAATATTCTTCGATTTGCACGAAATTTGGCACAGCGTACTGAAATAAGTCTAGAACGATGTGTGTTAAATTTCGTGAAAATCAGTTCAGATTTAGATATAGCTTCCATATATATTTTCATCCGATTTTAAGTAAATAGTGCAGAAAAGTCCATATATATCCTTCGATTTGCACGAAATTTTGCACAGCGTACTGAATTAAGTCTAGAACGATGTGTGTTAAATTTCGTGAAAATCGGTTTAGATTTAGATATAGCTCCCATATATACTTTGGTCCGATTTTATAAAAATGGTGCACCAAAGTCCCTATAAGTCTATCCATTTGCACGAAATTTTTATTTATAAGTAAATGAAAAAGTCAAAATGTGGCTGAATATACTAAGAAGCAACTCTATATCTGACCAAAATTTAGTATATCAACTATAGTAATAGTATCAAATAGTAATGGTCCATATAATGGAACATCCTATCTTCGATATTTTGAAATTGTAGGCAGAGATCCACCCTTTTTACCGATATAAATATTCCAAACTCAAGTACTGCAACGTAGTTTAGCCCCTAACATGGAACTATGCTACCACCTTTGGCGGATGGCGTTGCATTAAATGTTCAACTTCTCATATATTATTTGCTTAGACCTCATTCAAAAACACACAAATTTTGGTTGTTTTCAATTTTGTTCTTGTTTTATTTCAAATAAACAATGATAACTTAAAATAAATCGAATTAAATTCTACTTAAATTAATTATTTCCGATGCGGAATAGGCCTCCAAAAATCCGTTACTTTTCAACTTTGTTTCAAAGATAAGCAAATCATTCCATCCAAGATCAGATCAAATCCTTTCTCCAGTATCGCCTTATGTCCATCAATGTCCCAGTTTGGTGGCCAAACGTTTCGTTTGATTCGCTCGTTGTATTTGTTGTTTCAGTTTCGATTGGAAGACAATGTTGCGACTTATGGCCAGGACATCATCGGTGCTGCACTTCTTTAGATTGCCCACATTTTTCTTGATCAGTTTATCGGTGAGTGTTAGCTTTGTGCGATTCAGACGCATCGATGACGTATCCGCTTGGCGTAATTGTTCGCGGTACATAAAGAGGACGTAAGTGATGGATTTATCTTCCATGGTGATTCCTTGTGATGTTTACTTTGGAGAGATTTTAAAACGAATGATATTTCACTTGAGATGTGTCACTAGTTTATATACTAAAATGTTAGTACAGGTATTTTGTACTAAATTTTAGTCATAGCTACTAGGTATTTTGAAGACCGCCATATAACACTGTTTGTGATCCCATTCTTTACCTCAATAAGGGCAAGGTCATTCTTAAATATTTTGGTGAGTGTGTGTGTTTTTGTACATAAACAAATAATATGCCACTTTGACTAACCACTAAATTTAGTTGTTTTTACTAAATATTTATTTTACCTGTTTGAAAAAACCAATAACAAAAAATATTGTCTTTTTTGGGGGGAAATACCCAAAAAAGGTAATATTTGCCAAAACCTATTTGGTTTATGGTTTTGTGTGTTTTTGTTTTTTATGGCCAGCTACCTGTGTGGCATTTTGCTCTAGAATATGTAAATATTATTATTTAGTTAGTGTAACTAAATTTTAATTAGTGAATATAACCAACCATTCATGCAAGTGTGGTTGTGCGGTTACACATTTATAGCATAACTTGGTGACTAGCGCAAGGTGTATGTGTAACCTGATAATTTACCATATTATACCCTTCACCACACTGTGGTACAGGGTAGTATGTCTTTGTGCATATGTTTGTAACAGGCAAAAGGAAACGAGATAGACACATGGTTCCTTTTGAGAATATGCATAGAATCACTTTTTGAGTCGATTTACGTATGTCCGTCTGTCCATGTTAAATTGTAAACAAAGTATAGGTCGCATTTATGATCCGAATTGGATGAAATGTGGCATAGGTCACTTATTTGGCCCAAGGACGAACCCTATTAAAATTGAGAAAAATCGGCACAGATTTATATATAGCTCCCATATATTTTCGTCCGATTTAAGATAAATGGGGCACAAAAGTCGCTATATAACTTTCGATTTGAACGAAATTTGGCACAGAGTTCTGAATTAGGTCCAGAGGGATGTGTGCCAAGTTTCGAAAAAATCGGTTCAGATTTAGATATAGCTCCCATATTTAGTTTCGTCCGATTTAAGGTAAATGGCGCACCAACGTCCCTATATATCGTTCGATTTTTTACGAAATTTAGCATAGAGTACTGAATTAGGTCCAGAGGGATGTGTGCCAAGTTTCGAGAAAATCGGTTCAGATTTAGATATAGCTCCCATATATAGTTTCGTCCGATTTAAGGTAAATGTCGCACCAAAGTCCCTATATATAATTCGATTTGCACGAAATTTGGCACAGAATTAGGTCCAGAGGGATGTGTGCCAAGTTTCGAGAAAATCGGTTCAGATTTAGATATAGCTCCCATATATAGTTTCGTCCGATTTAAGGTAAATGGCGCACCAAATTGCACGAAATTTGGCATAGACTACTGAATTAGGTCCAGAGGGATGTGTGCCAAGTTTCGAGAAAATCGGTTCAGATTTTAGATATAGCTCCCATAGATTAGATATAGCTCCCATATATAGTTTCGTCCGATTTAAGGTAAATGGCGCACCAATGTCCCTATATATCATTCGATTTGCACGAAATTTGGCACAGCGTACTGAATTAGATCTAGAAAAATATGTGTTAAGTTTCCTGAAAATTGGTCCAGATTTAGATATAGCTCACATATATATTTTCGTCCGATTTTATGTAAATGGTGTACCAAAGTCCCTCTATATCATTCGATTTGCTTTTGCAAATTTGGCACAGTGTACTGAATTAGGTCTAGAATGATGTGTGTTAAGTTTCGTGAAAATAGGTTCAGATTTAGATATAGCTCCTATATACCTTTTCTTCCGATTTTACGTAAATTGTGTACTGAAGACCCAAAGTTTGTCCGATTGCCACGCTATTTTGTACAATGAACTGTAGTTAATATAAGGCAATCTCTGACAAGTATCATTGAAATCGGTTCATATATATATATATATATATAAATTGATGTACATAATTTTGTCCAATAGTAAAAAGCAACCCTATATCTGATCAAATGAAAAATTTAGTATATGTTGCAGAATGACATGTTTATGGATCCATTTTCGTGTCTGTTAGGATTCATCTGTTGAATATATCCAAAGTGGTGAAGGGTATCATATAGTCGGCCTCGTCCGACTTTACTACTTTCCTTATTGATTTTGGTCTGCTTTAGTTTTACACAAATATAAAGCAAACCAGTGAGCGGAGCAGTATAGTCGGACGGGGCCGACCATACGATACCCTACACAACTACCACGGAACTCAAATTTTCTGCGGATGTTTATTCCGAGACTGGGCAATATTTCGTGATATTTGCACCCTCTTGCCCGATTAGAGGTAAACAGCACCTCTACTTCACACTGACATATTTTCCGAATATTACGAGTATTCAGTACAGCTATTGTCCAGATTCCCTTCACCGTGGGTTGTGTTGTGATGTTCGGCTTTCATTTGAGGTCTATAGATCGACTCGAAAATAACACAAAAATTATGTTTTCGGTCCACTTCATTCCAAAATTATTATCTGACCATCACCGAAAATTATAGGCGTTGTCCTTGACCATAACTGGAACCTCATGGAACATTTCAAAGCGATCAGCGCTATAGTTCCACTCTCCAGAGTGATAATGGGTTACTAAATAATATACGAATACGTAGATACCTGTAAATATTTAGGTGTAACTCCCACATCCGAGCACATACAACAATTAATTTAAAGGTCAACCACTCCTCTTGGATATTATATCAACTTCTCGGGTATATGTCCTTCAGGGGTAAATATTTACGCCATAGAATACAAATTTTGTCATTTTTCACACAAAAGTCAGGGTCCATTTGACCCGCTAAATATTGACCGATCTTTCTCCAAACTGGCATGCTTATTCTTTGGCCCGATCCGCTTCTCCATGCAAAATTTCACGATGTTCGGACCCTAAATATTAACCGATCTTTCCCAAAAACAATAGGGGTCTTCATTGGCCAGAACCCATCCTACATGCAAAATTTCGTGAAGATTGGTCCATAACTGTGGGCTGTATCGTGTTTACAAATTATAATGGACAGACGGACGGACGGACGGACGGACACACATGTCTAGATCGACTCAGCTAGTCGAGATATGACGATCGGTATACTTAAAGGTGAGTCTAGGACCAATATTTCGCGGCGTTACAAACTTTTGGGGCTGCACATAGCTATAATACTCTGACAACATAGTTGTGTAGGGTATAATAAAAGGCTATTCATGGGTTTCTTTTGAAAATTTGAATTATGTCCTTGGTTAAAAGAAGACATAAATGGCCTCAAGTAGTCGATCCCTCAAGTAAAGGACAAAAGTCGCACTGTGCCGACATTGTGATACCCTACACCAATTTGGGCCAAAGACATAAATTAATAAAGCTAGATATAACTCAGTCAGAAGTTATCAGTAAATGACTTTTGATCTGTTGTTATAACGGCAAACCATTTCTAGTCACAACAATTTCCCCACCACCCTCGTTCCATTTTCGAACGTTCCATTACAAAATTGAAATGCATCTGTGTGTGTGTATGTGACATTTGGTTTACCGGAAATATTCCTGTTATTATTAAGTTTTGTCGCAAATCAAATCAATCATTGGAGAAAAAAAAACACATTTGAATATTGTGATTGAATCTGCGACAAATGAATACTAAAATATTTTATTATTATGTTGAAAATCAAATCTCTCTCGCACACAGAGATGATAAATCAACGATTTAAATCACATTTTCAGATAATAATTTACGGTAGTGGCCCGTTTTTTTATACCCTCCAACATAGTATGGAGGGTATATTAATTTTGTTTTTCCGTTTGTAAGTCATCAAAATGATAATTTCCGAACCTATAAAGTATATATATTCTTGATTGGCATAAATTCTATTAGGCTATATCGGTCCACGTTTAGGCATAGCTCCTATATAAGGGTATTTTAGGGGTCTTGAGCGCGTTTTTCAATCGAATTCGCTGAAATTTTGTAAATTGGGTTCCTAATGGGTACCAAATTTCCAATTTTTTTCATCTCAAGCACCTGCCAATATACCTATGCTGGAGGGTAACCAAAGTTCAGCCCGATATCCAACAAACAGCAAAAAGATCTACAAATTTTAGATAGGTTTCAAATATCTAGGTAAAATAAAAACTACGACAGCATGAGTTTTGATAATTCCCCGTCCCATTACTTGATTAATTTAAGGGAACCCCACCCATTCCCGATTTTAATTTTTCAAGATTTTCAGTGGGCTGGTAAATCAATACCAATGCTTGTTAAGGTTTGTAACTTTGCACATATATATTTGAAGATTTAAAAGAGAAGAAAAATAATTTACAAAAACATTTTGTTATTGTTTTGTTGATGTTTTTTGTAATTAAAGAAAAGTCCTTATTTTTGATGGCGGGCATGACTCCTCACTGGAACATCGGAATCCGAAAATTCCAACGGTGTTAGAAAGGGTACATGTCTGGCTCTCGTATGAACTAGGATTATTGACATCGCTCCAAAATTAACAAAATGGCGGACCTTTAAAAAAATTTTAGAAAATCGCCTATTTTGACCAAAAACCAAGTTAAAAAATAAGGAAGATCTTCACCGATTGGCTTTATCCTAGTTCATACGATAGCTATACACTCACAGAGAAACGTATAAAAATTTTGAAACGATCGGATCATTAGTTTTTGAGTTATCGTGCCCGCCATTCGCAAAAGAGAAAGAGAAAAATCGCCTATTTTGACCAAAAACCAAGTTAAAAAATAAGGAAGATCTTCACCGATTGGCTTTATCCTAGTTCATACGATAGCTGTACACTCACAGAGAAACGTATAAAAATT
Organism: Musca vetustissima; assembly: GCF_032173495.1. Taxonomy (NCBI): domain Eukaryota; kingdom Metazoa; phylum Arthropoda; class Insecta; order Diptera; family Muscidae; genus Musca; species Musca vetustissima. The sequence continues at coordinate 28,523 of NW_026887358.1, forward strand.
TTGAAACGATCGGATCATTAGTTTTTGAGTTATCGTGCCCGCCATTCGCAAAAGAGAAAAACGCGTTTAAAGTTTGAGAAGCCCCTTAGCCGTCACCTGATGCTGACACAATAAATCGGCTATATTTTCAAGTGTTCTTGAGATTATCACTTGAAATTTTGTAGGGACATTCTTGAATTAGAGTAGATTCGAATTAAATAAAAAAAATTGACCCCGAGAATGGGGGGTCCCCTTAAAGTAAAAACGTTATCCGACCGTCTGTCTGTCCATGTTAAATTGTGAACAAAGTACAGGTCGCATTTATTATTCGAATTGGATGAAATTTGGCACAGCTCATTCATTTGGCCCAAGGACGAACCTTATTGAAATTGGAAAATATCGGTTCAGATTTAAATATAGCTCCCATATATATTTTCGTCCGATTTAAGGTAAATGGTGATCCAAAGTCCCTATATCGTTCGATTTGCACATAGATTCGAATTTGACATAGCGTACTGACTTAAGTCTAGAATGATGTACGTTAATTTTCCTGAAAATGCAGATTTTGATATATCTGCCACCTAAAATCGGACGAACATATATGTCCGATTTTCGGTAAATGGTGCACCAAACTCCTCCGATTGACACGAAATTTTGCTCAACGTATTCAATTGAGATTATATTGATTGCGCTTTTTTTGTAATGGGTGAAGATGCAGACATAGCTTCCATATATATTTCGAACGCGTGTCTGATTGATATTATCGAATAGTGTGTATCAAGTGTCGGGCTTAATGATCGAAGTTTTGCAATGAAAAGGGATGCCAAAATAATAAAAAAAGAACCCACCATTATGCGATGCGTTTCGCCGTTGGTTAAGGTCGTATATTGCTAACTTGTATTTATATCGCAGTTAATGCGAATTTGTATCTGCGAATTAAATTCAATTTTATCACGTTCCGATATTTGTCTTCACTCTAGAAACAGTCCCTTTCAAAGCTGATTTTTAGTTGGAAAGTTCGCTATACATTGAGAACCCAAAATACCAAAATACAGCCTATTCCGCTAAAAAATGTGCCCTACATATATAAAATACCGAAACTCTGTTATATGCGTCAACACAGAAACGTGGACCGATATATCCCACTTGCAATACCAAACATCGTAGGAGTATTAGCAATGTCTGTGCAATTTTCGCAGCTCATGATTTCAACAGCAGGAGGGACAGACAGGCATAAATATACATATAATTTTATACTGATCAAGAATATGTTCTATGGGGTATGTGAGGTCTTGTGAGAACCTGATCTATCAAATTGAAGCTGATTAGATTGAAAAAACGTGTCCAAAAACTTCAAAATACCGAATATTTGCGGTAACGGTTATATGGAAGCTACAACGATATATGGGCCAACATTGATAATTTTTGACTGACATGGGTAAATCAATAATTCTTTTATTCCGACCAACAATAAATATACTTTATAGGGTCTCAGGTTTATTTGATGTTTTGAGGTTTTGAAAACGGAATGACTAATTTAATATTCACTCCAGCTTGTGGGGAGAGTGGACTTTTAAAATACTTAAAATCAATCAGAAGTTTGCATGTATTTGCTAAGTTATGGTAAATGACTGCCGAAAATGATGGGCAACCTTTGTATGTTCTGTGAAGAAGATTATTAACCACCACGGTCCCGGAATGCCAAATTACAGCCGCATCGTAATTGGGCAATAACTTTGACTTAAATGGGCTAGAAAAATTAGGTTAAAACTGGTTCAGATGAGAATTGGCTCATAGCTCATATGGGAGCTACACCATATGAGCCATCAACCATTTCTCACCAACAGAATAAATGAGCCTTGCCAAATTTCGCCTCTATTTGATAGTAAATATGTACTTACTTACTTATCTGGCTTGTTACAGAACGGTTGTTCCATAAGCCGAGCTTAAGAAAGATTTCCAAGCGCGTCGGTCTTGTGCGCAAGTCCACCAGTTTGGAAGACCACGTTTCAAGATGTTGTTTTCTACTTGGTCTTTCCATCTAATTCGTGGCCTTCCCCTTCTACGGGAACCATCAGTAGGCTAATTTTTATATGCCTTTTGAGCTGGGGCATTTCCATTCATCCGCACAACATGGCCTAGCCACCGTAGTCGCTGCAGCTCAATACGACTGACTATGTCGATGTCCGCGTATAAATTGTAAAGCTCGTGGTTCATTCGACGCCGATATTCACCGTCGACGCAGATCGGCCCGTAGATCTTTCGGAGAATTTTTCTCTCAAACACCCCAAGAACTGTCTCATCTGCTTGCGCAAGTACCCATGCTTCTGATCCATATAATAGCACAGGTAGTATCAGCGTCTTGTAAAGTGTGAGTTTGGTCTGGCGGGAGGTGGCCTTGTTTCTAAACTGCTTACTTAGACCATAGTAGCATCTGTTGGCCATCACAATCCTTCTCCGAATTTTAAAACTGATGTCATTCGTTTTATTTATGGCGATACCAAGGTATATAATGTCTTTAACTACCTCGAAGCTGTAGTTCTCAAGTTCCACAATTGGTCCGAGTCTACTTGACGTCTTGCGCGTTGATACCATCAGCTTGGTCTTCTCGCCGTTTACTGCCAGACCCATCTTGGCAGACTCCTTTTCAATTTGTTCAAAGGTGGCTGTTACCGCTCGCAATGTTCGACCCATTATATCGATGTCATCGGCGTAGGCGAGTAACATGTGTTGTTTGGTGTACAGAGTGCCATTTCTGTTCACCTTTGCGTTTCGTATGACCTTTTCCAGTAGGATGTTAAAAAGATCACACGACAAACTGCCACCTTGCCTGACTCCTCGTTCGGTATTGAAGGGCTCCGATAGGTCCTTTCCTACTTTAACTGTCGACCTTGTGCCACTTAGAGTTATCCTGCATAGCCGTATTAATTTTGCGAGAATGCCGAACGCAGACATGGCTTTTAACACCTCTGAACGGATAGGGCTATCGAATGCGGCTTTATAGTCGACAAATAGGTGGTATGTGTCCATGTGTTTTTCGTGGGTCTTTTCTAGAATTTGGCGCAGAGTGAAAATCTGGTCAATGGTAAATATGTATGTATAATTTATAAATTGTAAATATGTCATGGACTCGGACGCCACTATTGTTCATTGTTAATTTCATTTATTTGCTCATCATTTCATAAATCAAAAAACTATACTAATATTGTTTCAATTTCTCTCTTCTTTTTTTGTTTACTTTTATGTAATTCGGAAATCTCAACACAAAATTTGCAATTTCAACAATTATGCGAAAACACACAAAATCCATCTGTCATGCGAATAATGATGATTTGACATTACCAACAACGACGGAATCTGTTTTGTGGAACGTCACCGGAATAATGTGTGTGTGTTTGTGCAAATGGAAAATGCCAACGGAACAACTGGACATCATAAAAACAAAAATATGGTACACGTGGCTGCTGTGCACTCATCTGTGTCATGCCTACGAACATGTTCCGTGCCTGTCGTCCGCATGTCTATGTCCACCGTCTGATGGACATATGGAATTGACTCGAACTCTTTTTGGACAAAACGGAAACGATAACACAAATTCATCTAAAAATAACACATAAACACACACGCACACACTCGCATACCCGTACACACATGCATATACACTCGCCGAACAACAACACCAACGGAAATGCAATTCAACAACGGAAATTGAAAATACCTATTCATGTTTGAATTGACGCGCCTCACCCCACCCCAACCTTTTGTGCGACTAACTGCAGATTCGTTTGGCAGCCGATAAACTCTGCTTTGACTTAGTACCCAATGTCCAGAACAATGTCACACTGGCCATTGTGGTCAAGATAAATCGGGCCACCTCTTGGCATTCCGTCGAACTAGACTATCGAGATGGCGAAATTAAATTTACCGTCGACTATCACCATCAGCGCACCGAAATGTACGGCCTGACCTTTAACATCGGTGACAAATTGATCATCGGCAGCAGTTTAAAGTCAGCCGCATCTGGTCTCGTCGGCTGCATACGAGACATCGAGATTAACGGTCATCTGATAGAGCCCCGTCACGTGGTCAAGACGGAACGGGTGGTGGGCGAAGTGGCGCTGGACAATTGCCAGTACATTGATCCGTGTAAACGGCCCAACACTTGTGAGCATGGCGGCAAGTGTTTCGTCAAGGATGACCGGGTGACTTGTGACTGCAAACACACCGGCTACATTGGCAAAAACTGTCATTTCACCAAGTACCGTAAAACCTGTGAGGAGCTGGCTCTGCTGGGCTATACCAAATCGGATGTCTATCTAATTGACATCGATGGCAATGGAGTCTTTCCGCCGGCCCATGTCAAATGTGACTTCCAGAGTTTGGAGAATGCAACGAAAACAATTGTCGAACACAACTTGCCCAGTCAAGTGGATGTGCGTTCGTCACGTGATTCGGACTTCAGCTTCAATATACGCTATCGTGAATTCTCACCGGAAATGTTGCAGGAATTGATCTCGCATTCGCTGTACTGTACACAATATATCAAATATGATTGCTATAAGGCACAGTTGGAATTGCATTCGGCAACGTGGTTTACTTCGTCGGCTAAAAATCATACTGTGGATTTTCTGGGCAATGTTAAAAGGTATGTACATAGCTAAGTGAGTGTATGTGTGTGTGTGTGCGTACGTGTAAATGGTAGTATGTAGTGTAAGCAATTTTGGGGTCAAACATGATTCAATCATGTCAAGTCACTAATTGAATTAATGAAGTTGCCGAATATTGAAATGGGGAAGGAGAGAAGGGTTTTAAATGTTGGAAAATGTTTCGATTCGAAATGGAAAAATATCGAAAAATTACTACGTTGTTTTCTAAAAGGTTTTTTATCCTCGGGCAAAACCAACTATGAAATTACCAATCGTTTCGGGTTCCGGAAATGGTAAACGTCGTTACAGAAAAATTTCGATATGCGTCCACTTTTAGGTATTTTGAAGAGTTATTTTCCAAATTAAGAGACTGTCATTTGGCCTTCCAGGTTTTTGGAGTGTGAAAACATCTTTGCAGCAAGATTTTAATTTTTATACCCTACACAACTATGTTGTCAGTACCGCCGCGAAATATTGGCCCTAGCCCCACCTTTAATTATACCGATCGTCATATCTCGACTAGCTGAGTCGATCTAGATATGTATATCCGTCCGTCCGTCCGTCTGTCTGTCCATTATAATTTGTAAACACGATACATTCAACAGTTATGGACCAATCTTGACGAAAATTTGCATGTATGATGGGTTCTGACCAATGAAGACCCCTATGTCTTTGGTAATGATGCGTTTATATTTAGGGGATGAAATGGACCAAATACTTAATTTTTGTCGGTTTTTCTGGTCGCTCCAGAGGCCGCAGTTATGGTCCGAACATCGCGAAATTTTACATGGAGTATGGGATCGGGCCAAAGAATATCCATGCCTGTTTTGATAAATATTGGTCAATATTTAGCGGGCCAAATGGACCCTAAATTTTGTGTGAAAAATTACAGAATTTGTATTCTGCGGCATATATTCCTGAAGAACATAGAGCCGATAAGTTGGCAGTATAACCAAGAGGAGTGGTTGACCTTTAAAATGACACCAATTATATTGTCGTATGTACTCGGATTTGGGAGACTCATTTATATGTTAACCGGTGCTTACGTATTCAGATATTATTTAGTAACCCACAACACAACCCACGGAGATGGGAATATGGACAAGAAAATATGTCAGTGTAAGGATGAGGTGCAGATGAGGGCCTCTAATCGGGCAAGAAGGTAAAACTATATCGATATATTGCCCAGGGTCGGAATAAAAATCCACAGAAAGTAAGAGTTCCGTGGTAGTTGTGTAGGGTATCGTATGGTCGGCCCCGTCCGACTATATTGCTACGCATACTATTTTTTTTTTTTTTTTGGCAATGCCCTGCCAATTTTCGTTCTGTTGAAGATTATTTGGCCTTTGGGACTCCTGGTGGATAACAGAAACTTCTTCTCAGAAAATATTCAATAGAGGTCCACGTTTTTATATAAATACAATAAATACCCAAAAAATTCCCCGATTTAGCCATGTCAGTCTTTCTATTTGTTGATCGTGATTTCAGAGCTCGCACGTACACACATATGATATTGCTATTAGTACTAGGATGTGTGGTATTGAAAATGAGTTATATCGGTTCGCTTTTTAAGGTAGTCCCCATAAACCGCTACATCCCTATAGTCCGTATTGTCAGGCTTTTGGCAAATTTTTCTACCTTATTGGTTGAAACTTTGCAATATTGGTCCACTTTTTAGGATAGCCCTATAGGGTGGATCAAAACTTCAAAGTATCGAATTAGAAGGATTGAATTTTATATTACCGATTCTCATTTAACACAGAAACACTCTACGAAAAATTTTCAATATTGATCCAGGTTTCAAGATAGACCCCCAAATAACAATATTTGGTATTTGGATTTTTTAATACGTCATCTGCGATTAGGCATTTAGGTTCACTAAATCGTCCTCCTATAAATTATCAATATTGGTGATAGGTCATAGTTTTTTTTCAAGCCTGTTATTATGCCCAACATTTTTTAGGTCGCATCAAAATTTTTTCGGATCTTCCCCTACTTTTTATACCCTTCACCACACTGTAGTACGGGCTATTATGTCTATGTGCATATGTTTGTAACAGGCAAAAGGAAAAGAGATAGACACATGGTTCCTTTTGAGAATATACATAGAATCAATTTCTGAGTCGTTTTATGCATGTCCGTCCGTCCGTCCATCCGTCCGTCCATGTATTTTTGTGAATAAACTGCAGGGCGTATTTGTGTTCTGATTGGGATAAAATTTGGCACAAATTTCTCATTTGGCCCAAGGACGAACCCAATTGAAATTGGAGAAAATCGGTTCAGATTTAGATATAGCTCCCAAATATACTATCCGATTTTATGTAAATGGTACACCGATCTCCCAATATTGGTCAGATTGACACAAAATTGTGCACAGAGTACTGAATTTGGTCTAGATAGATATATGCAAGTTTTGTTGAAATCGGTTCAGATTCAGATATATATATATATATTTGGGAGCTAATATATAGTGTCGCCCGATTTTATGTAAATGGTGCACCAAACTCCCAATATTTGCCCGATTGCGAAAAAATGTTGCATAGAGTACTGATTTATGCCTACAGAAATATGTGCCAAGTTTTTTTTTTTTTTTTTTTGAATCGGTTCAGATTTATATATAGCTCCCATATATAGTTTCGTTCGATTTTATGTAAATGGAGCACCAAAGAATCAAATTGAAGCCGCTTGGCACAAAATATATGAATACGAAGCTTTATTGGAATCGGTTGAGACTTAGATATAGCTCCCATATATAGTTTCCTCCGATTTTATTTAATTTAATGAAGATTGATATATGGGACATTTTGTAGAAATCGAGTCAGACTTAGATATAGCTCCATATGTATGTACCCAGAGTGGTGAAGGGTATCATATAGTCGGCCCAGTTCGACTTTTGAGCTTTCATTACTCGTTTTTCGTTTTTTGCGATTGACACGTGGAAGAAAAATTTAAATTTTGGTCATTTACAAAAAGAACAACAACAAAAAACAACATTTCAAACTAAATACAACACTAGGAATAACAAGAAGAAGAAAAGTTTGTAAAACATGTATTCAATGCTTGATTTACGTACCGTATCAGTTGACCATAAAGTCATGGTAAAATAAGAAGAAGCAAAAGAACATTTCTTTGGCACATTACAAATTTAAACTCCAATGACCATAACTAAATAAAGAAAATTCACATACTACTACTTGTGCATACATGAGTGAACAAAATTGTAGCATAACTACAAGTACTTAAATGGGAAGATAACTAATTCTCAAAAAGGAAGTCAATACCAATCAATCACCTGTTTGTTAAATAAAATTTAAATTATTTAAAAACCAGTGAGCGGAGCAGTATACTCGGACGGGGCCTACCATACACAAATTAAGTTTTCGGTTACACAAATTAACTTTTCGGTCGCACACAAATTAAGTTTTCGGTCCACTTCATCCCAAAATTATTATCTGATCATCACCGAAAATTATAGGCATGTCCTTGACCATAACGGGAACCTCACGGAACATTTCAAAGCGATCAGCGGTATATTTCACCCTCTAGTGTGGTAATGTGTTACTAAATAATATCTGAGTACGTAAGCACCTTTAAATATTTAAGAGTAACTCCCACATCCGAGTACACACGACAATAAAATTGATATCAATTTAAAGGTCAACCACTCCTCTTGGGTATACTATCAACTTCTTGGGTCTATGCCCTTCAGGGGTAAATCTATACGCTATAGGATACAATTTTTTAATTTTTCAACACAAAAGTCAGGGTCCATATGATCCCCTAAATATTGAGAGATTTTTATGAAAGCAGGCATGCTTATTCTTTGGCCCGATCCCCTTCTCCATGCAAAAATTCGCGGAGTTTGGTCATAACTGTGGCCTGTATAGTGTTTACAAATTATAATGGACAGATGGACGGACACACATGTCTAGATCGATTCAGCTAGTCGAGATATGACGATCGATATACTTAAAGGTGGGTCTAGGACCAATATTTCGCGGCGTTACAAAATCTTGGGGCTGCACAAGGCTATAATACCTTGACAACATAGTTATGTAGGTTATAATTATTGTTTATATTTATTATACCCTACACAACTATGTTGTCAGGGTATTATAGCTCTGTGCAGCCCCAAAAGTTTGTAACACCGCGAAATATTGGTCCTAGACCCACCTTTAAGTATACCGATCGTCATATCTCAACTAGCTGAGTCGATCTAGACATGTGTGTCCTTCCGTCCATCCGTCTGTCTACTATAATTTGTAAACACGATACAGGCCACAGTTATGGACCAATCTTCACGAAATTTTGCATGTAGGATGGGTTCTGGCCAATGAAGACCCCTATTGTTTTCGGCAAAGATAGAGTTATATTTAGGTGATGAAATGGACCAAATACTTAATTTTTGTCCATTTTTCTGGTCGCTCCAGAGGTCGCAATTATGGCCCGAACGTCGCGAAATTTTACACCGCGAAAGGGATCGGTCTAAAGAATAATCATGACTGTTCTGGTAAAGATCGGTCAATATTTAGCGGGTCAAATGGACCCTGGCTTTTGTGTGAAAAATTACAAAATTTGTATTCTATGGGGTATATATTTACTCCTGAAGGATATAGACCCGAGAAGTTGATACTAAATCCAAGAGGAGTGGTTAACCATTAAATTGATACCAATTATATCGTCGTATGTACTCAGATGTGGGAGTTGCACTTAAACATTTACAGGTGCTTACGTAATCAAATATTATTTAGTAACCCATTAACACACTAGTGGGCGGAAATATAGCGTTGATCGCTTTGAAATGTTGCATGAGGTTCCAGTTATGGTCAAGGCCTATATTTTCTGAAAATATGTCAGTGTCAGGAAGAACTGTTGATCTCTAATCGGGCAGAAATTTTGCCCAGGCTCGCAATAAAAATCCGCAGAAAGTTAGAGTCCCGTATTAGTTGTGTAGGGTATCGTATGGTTAGAGATGGGCAGTGGGTAAATACCCAAAGGGTAAATACCCGGTAAATTGGGTAAATACCCGGTAAATTGGGTAAATACCCATTTGTGGGTATTTACTATATTGAATCGGTAATACAACATCTTGCACCCTATTTCCGGGTTTCTGTTATCAAATCGATTTAGAATGAATAGTTTTACGATACTTTAAAGACGTGTGTAAAAACTTGGGTAAATACCCGAGTTTTTACCCAAAAATTGGGTATAAACTCATTAACTGCCGAACCACTTGACATAGGCGGCCAAAATTTTGCACACATGTTTCTAATGACAAAGCAAATATAGAAATCCAAAGTGAGTTTATACCCAATTTTTGGGTAAATACTCAAAATAGGGGTACCTTTGTATGGGGGCTACCAGTAAACGTGGACCTACATACATAAAATTTTGCATGGACATTTGGTACCCAAAAAGAACACTCTGTGCCAAATTACAGCCAATTTGGCCTCAAAACGTGTCTAATAGGCTAAAAATACCTTAAATCGGGAGATACGGTTATATGGGGGCTATATCAAAACTTGGACCCAGGGACCCCATGTTGGATTTCTATATTTGCTTTGTCATTAGAAACAAGTGTGCAAAATTTTGGCCGCCTATGTCAAGTGGTTCGGCAGTTAGTGAGTTTATACCCAATTTTTGGAGATCGGGAGATACGGTTATAGGGGTACCTTTGTATGGGTGCTACCAGTAGACGTGGACCTACATACATAAAGTTTTGCATGGACATTTGGTACCAAAAAAGAACACTCTGTGCCAAATTACAGCCAATTTGGTTGTAAAATGTGTATAATAGACAATAAATACCCTAAATCGGGAGATACGGTTATATGGGGGCTATATCAAAACTTGGACCCAGGGACCCCATGTTGGATTTTTATATTTGCTTTGTCATTAGAAACATGTGTGCAAATTTTTTTTTTTTTTAATGAGTTTTTACCCATTTTTCGGGTAAAAACTCGGGTATTTACCCAAGTATTTACCCACGTCTTTAAAGTATCGTAAAACTATCTATTCTAAATCGATTTGATAACAGAAACCCGGAAATAGGGTGTAAGATGTTGTATTACCGAGTCAATATAGTAAATACCCAAATAAATACCCGCAAATGGGTATTTATCCGGTATTTACCCACCCCTTGGATATTTACCCGGTAAATACCCGGTAAATACCATCTCTACGTATGGTCGGCCCCGCCCGACTATACTGCTCCGCTCACTGGTTATTGCTGTATTGTGCTATTTTTTCCAGCAGAACCAGAACAAGAAAGGCCAACAAACAAAATTACACCAAAAAAACGATAGACTTGCATGAAAACTTCTAAGTTATCCAAATGCCATTAATCTTCTGCAATTGACCATAAACACATAAAGTTACTTTCGTATATTCACTGACTGGCCAACCGAACATCTGACCAAATGACTGACGCAGGAAATCCACTAGAGGAATACTGTAAGGATAATCCCATTTGGCCAAATGCTATGCTTCTTCTTGATGACCATCCACAGCCATATTATTTTACAAAACCATAGATTTTCGTTTACTAATATTAGAAACAAATTTGGAAATATTTGTTGTACGAAGTGGGGGGAGAAACAAGGAACACCCAAAAATTTTGTTATTCTTGATTTCTTTCGTAGAATAATGTGTACACACAAAAACCAACAGAAATGGCAACAAAAACTATTTTTGTTAACCAAAGGGTTGAAATAAGACGATAATGATTGTGCAAACAGAACGCAAACTTGAGGGTCATCATCATCATCTAGAATGCATTCTTTTCTTGCTTACTTCTACAGCACTCGTGTGTAAATAACGCAGATGTTAATGCTGTGCTGTAACATTGTGAAAACGTTGTTTTTTTTTTTTTTTTTTTTTTTTTGAAATTTAAAAACCCTATCACCCCCTTTAGTTAGGATTGAGAAAATTGCAAAAGTGCTGCAATTTAAAAGATATTTTCGTAAATTTGTTTTATTCAAGGAATTGGGATATTATAATATGGAGGGGAATAATGATTTTGATGAGGGGGAAATAAAAATAAAAAGTCCTTGAAAAAATATTCCTCCATTTCCTGAAAAAAAAACTTTTTTATAAAAGCCACATCTTGTAGTAATCCTTAAAGATAGTTCTCCATAGGATAAACGTTTATGATTGTTTTTGACAGAATATTTTTTGTAAAATAATCGATTTGAGACGTCTTGAAAAATTATTTTTTTACGTCCCTGATACGATACCCTTCACCACTTTGGATATATTCAACAGATGAATCCCAACAGACGTCGCCTTTTTGAAGGACCAGTAAACTGACATTGGATCTATAAATATGTCATTCTGCAACCTATACAAAATATTTCATTTGGTCAGATATAGCGTTGTTTTTTTACAATGGGACAAAATTATGTAAATCGTTTTAAGCAAATATTAATCGGACACCCGTTGATTATTTGCAGAAAAATATCTGATAAACATGAGGAGTTTGGTGCACCATTTACTAACCAGTAAGGAAAGTAGTAAAATCGGACTGGACCGACTATATGATACCCTTCACCTCTTTGGGCATATTATACATATGTATCCTAACAGACGTCGCGTTTTTGTTATATATCTTTATCTGACTCGATTTCAGAGAAACTTGCCAGAGGCTAATTTATATTACTTCAGTACGTTGTGTCAATCGTCCTAGACCTAATTCAGTACCCTATACAAAATTTCGTGTAAATCGAAAGATATACAGGCACTTTAGTGAACTATTTACCTAAAATCGGGCGAAACTATATATTGGAGCAATATCTAAATCTGAACCGGTTTTCACGAAACTTAGCACACATCATTCTAGACTTCATTAAATACGCTATGACAAATTTCGTGCAAATCGAAAGATTTATAGGGACCTTGGTACACCATTTACCATAAATCGGACGAAGATATATACAGGAGCTATATCTAAATCTGAACCGATTTTCCCAATTTCAATAGGGTTCGTCCTTGAGCCAAACAAATGAGCTGTGCCAAATTTCATCCAATTCGGATCACAAATGCGACCTGTACTTTGTTTACAATTTAACATGGACAGAAGGAAAGACCGACAGAAGGACGGACATGCATAAATCGACTCAGAAAGTGATTGTATGCATATTCTCAAAAGAAACCATGGGTCTATGTCGATTATTTTTGCCTGTTACAAACATATGCACAAAGACATAATACCCTGTACCACAGTGTGGTGAAGGGTATAAAAATCAGACGAAAATATATATGGGAGCTATATCTAAATCTGAACCGATTTTCAGGAAACTTAACACACATCATTCTATACCTAATTCATTACGCTGTGCCAAATTTCGTGCAAATCGAGAAATATATACCACTTTGGTACACCATACAGATTAAATCGGACGAATATATATATGGGAGCTATATCTAAATCTGAACCGATTTTCATGAAAATTTAACACACACATCATTCATTATGCTATGCCAAATTTCGTGCAAATCGAAATATATATAGGGTCCTTGGTGCACCATTTACCTTTAATTGGACGAAAATATATATATGGGAGCTATATCTAAATTTGAATCGATTTTCCGGAAACTTAACATACATCATTCTATACCTAATTCATTACGCTGTGCCAAATTTTGTGCAAATCGAGAGATATATAGGGTCTTTGGTGCACCACCTTAAATACATAATATATATGGGAGCTGTATCTAAATCTGAACCGATTTTCCGGAAACTTAACACACATCATTCTATACTTAATTCATTTCGCTGTGCCAAATTTCGTGCAAATCAAAATGTGGTGTACCATTTACCTAAATCGGACGAATATATATGGGAGCTATATCTAAATCTGAACCGATTTCTCCCAATTTCAATAGAGTTCGTCCTTGGGCCAAATAAGTGACCTGTGCCAAATTTCATCCAATTCGGATCATAAATGCGGCCTGTACTTTATTTACAATTTAACATGGACAAACAGGTGGACGGACGGACATGCATAAATCGACATAGAAAGTGATTCTATACATATTCTCAAATGGAACCATGTGTCTATCTCGTGTCCTTTTGCCAGTTACAAACATATGCACAAAGACAATACCCTGTACCGCAGTGTGGTGAAGGGTGTAAAAACTACACGTTATCGTACAAACCTTAATTTTTTTTCTAAATTATGCGCATAAATGGAGTTCTTGAAAAAGTATTTAAGGAAAAGTATTTATGTAGAGACTTTAACAAATTTATATATTTTTTAAATCCCTGAGTTCGCTAAACGCCCCTATTTAAAAATCTAGGTCTCATGAGGGTCCTACATAAAACATAAAAGAATCTATTGCATATTGAAATCCTAAAAGTATATATTTTTTAAAAATCGACTCATATTTAAACCCTTTAAAAATATTTTAATATATTTTTAAAGACTTGTGGGATGTGGGAGTTATGCGCAAATATTTACATAGATCTACCTATTCTGACTACCATTACCACACTATAGGGCATATATTTATTTCCCGCTGATCGATTTGAAATTTTACACGAAATTTCGGTTATGGTCAAGGACGACGCTCATAATTTTTGGATCAGATAATATTTAGGGGATGAAATTGACCAAAAACTTAATTTTGGTGTATTTTTCGAAGCAACCAAGCCATTTTGAACAGAAAAGTTTCTGTGCAAAATGGCAAAATTTGCATCTTATGGAAAAATATTTCAAAAATATACCAGGTTGAGTGTAGCTGTTTTTCTCTAATAAATCAAGGGGCTACAAATAGCGCGAATGTTTGCCCAGGCACGGAATATAAATCCACAGAATGTTAGTATTCCGTACTGGCTGTGCAGGATATCATATGGTCGGTCCCGTCCGACTATATTGCTCCGTTCACTGGTTAATAATCTACGCTTATTGTAAGTCCTAAAAGCTATTTGTGAAATTAAAGTATTAAAGCAAATCCACATATCTTTAGTCATTCAAAAATATTTCGAAGAATGAATCCTTATCAAGTGCTTTATTTTCCATAACAAAAAAACCTGCATCTATTACCTTCAGTGTATACTTCATTCGGTTTAAGCAACATAATTTCGTTCTAATAAACAGCACTCTCATGCAGAATATGTAACTTAAACATGTTCAGTCTTAGTACAAATGGATGTAAGTGAGAGGAGAGAATGCAATCAGGAACATTCTTCATTTTTTCCAATTTCCTGCAGCTTCGACTATTTGTTATTTTCTTCTTAAATCTCCATCTCATCTTTGTATAAACATTTAAAAATGCTACTCGTGTCTTCCATTCTCCTCTGTTTATATTTTTTATTTTGGTTGAACGATTCTTTTTTTTTTTTTTTGCATCAATCAATACTTTTCAGAGATTTTTTTTGTTCTGTGTATTATTTCCATTTACCATGTTTTGTGCTCGATGCCACCTTCAACCTCTGTCTTTTCTCGCCTGGCTAGTGGCATCATTTTCTATCAATCTCAGTAGATATTGCAAAAAAAAAACAGGATTGCACAACAACTACAACAATAAAAAAACATTGAAAGTTGAGTTCCCTTCTGTTTTGTCTATTTTCTCCCCAAATAGCAATCGTTGTTGTTGTTGTTCTTGTTTTGGCCAACTACAAATACAAATCGTTACAAACTCATAAATCGTAAAGTTTGTTCTGCTATAACGCCGAAAAAAAACACAACAACTACAACAACAGACTACAAACACACATTCGTATTAAATTCAGCTCCAAATGACCCTTAACGGCCTTTTTATGACCACATACTCTCTGAATGGTTTTCTATTGGACACTGAACTCTAAGCACTACATTTGTAGTGTGTTCGATGGCAAGTGCTCTCTGGGTGTCCGGCATTGGTGTAGTCCATAAAGCATGACTCACATTTAAATCCATACATCATTGGCTGTGTCACTACTGCGTGGACAGTGGGTACGGAGAGGAATATTACAGCTTTGTAAATAATATATTCGGACGTCTACGCTATAAGCGTAGATTTTTAAAGGAGAAGGAACAATCATAACATAATATTGTTCATGGTCTAGCACCGCTAAAGGCGTAGATTTTTTTTACCCTTCACCACACTGTGGTACAGGGTATTATGTCTTTGTGCATATGTTTGTAACAGGTAAAAAAAATCGAGATAGACCCATGGTTCCTTTTGAGAATATGCACTTTCTGAGTCGATTTATGCATGTCGGTCCGTCCGTCTATCAGTCTGTCTGTCTATGTTAAATTGTAAACAAAGTACAGGTCGCATTTATGATCCGAATTGGATGAAATTTGGCACAGCTCATTCATTTGGCACAAGGACGAACCCTATTGAAATTGAGAAAAATCGGTTCAGATTTAAACATAGCTCCCGTATATATCATCGTCCGATTTAAGGTAAATGCTGCACCAAAGTCCCTAAATAGCTTTCGATTTGCACGAAATTTGGCACAGCGTACTGAATTAAGTCAAGAATGTTATGGGCAGAGTTTCCTGAAAATCGGTTCAGATTTAGATACAGCTCACTATGTTGTCTATGTTGTCAGGGTATTATAGCTTTGTGCAGCCCCAAGAGTTTGTAACGCCGCTAAAAATTGGTCCTAGACCTACCTTTGTAACAGGTAAAAATAATCGAGATAGACCCATGGTTCCTTTTGAGAATATGCACTTTCTGAGTCGATTTATGCATGTCGGTCCGTCCGTCTATCAGTCTGTCTGTCTGTCTATGTTAAATTGTAAACAAAGTACAGGTCGCATTTATGATCCGAATTGGATGAAATTTAGCACAGCTCATTCATTTGGCACAAGGACGAACCCTATTGAAATTGAGAAAAATCGGGTCAGATTTAAACATAGCTCCCGTATATATCATCGTCCGATTTAAGGTAAATGCTGCACCAAAGTCCCTAAATAGCTTTCGATTTGCACGAAATTTGGCACAGCGTACTGAATTAAGTCAAGAATGTTATGGGCAGAGTTTCCTGAAAATCGGTTCAGATTTAGATATAGCTCACTATGTTGTCTATGTTGTCAGGGTATTATAGCTTTGTGCAGCCCCAAGAGTTTGTAACGCCGCTAAATATTGGTCCTAGACCTACCTTTAAGTATACCGATCGTCATATCTCGACTAGCTGAATCGATCTAAACATGTGTGTCCGTCCGTCCGTCTGTCCATTATAAATTGTAAACACGATACAGGCCACAGTTATGGACCAATCTTCACGAAATTTTGCATGTAGGATGGGTTCTGGCCAATGACGTCCCATATTGTTTTTGGTAAAGATCGGTTAATATTTAGGGGATGAAATGGAAAAAATACTTAATTTTTGTCGATTTTTCTGGTCGCTCCAGAGGTCGCAATTATGGACATAGACCCGAGAAGTTGATAGTATATCCTAGAGGAGTGGTTGACCTTTAAAATGATGTCGGATGTGCTCAGATATGGGAGTTATACATAATAAGGTAAATGAGACTATGAGCATAGTATTACTATTACTCCATTAGAGGACGGAAATATCGCGCTGATCGCTTCGAAATTGTAAAGGCAATTCCGATTATGGTCAAGGACGACGCCTACAGTTTTCGGTGAAGTTGAGATTTCATTCAGGGGGTGCAATGAATTTTGTCAGATTTTCTAGTCGCTCTAGAGGCAATTATTATATGCAGAACATCGCATGTTTTACAAGGTGAAGGAGATGTGACCAAATACTTAGAGCGGCTGTTTTGATGATGATCGGTCAATATTCCGAGGATCAAATCAACCAAAGCATAAAATGACAAGATCATTATTTTATGGCGTAAAAATTCACTTCAAGAAAAAGAATGGAAAATATGCCAGGGTTAGAAAGTTGAGCTGTTGACCTATAATTGATCAAGAGGGTGCAAATATCACGAAATATTGTCCAGTTTCTGAATATAGAACTGCAGAAAGTTAGAATTCCGTGGTAGTTGTGTAGGGTATCATATGGTCGGCCCCGTCCGACTATACTGCTCCGCTCACTGGTTTAAATAATATTTTTCATGGTCTAGCACCGCTCAATGCGTGGATTTTTTAAAGAATATTTTTTATGGTCTAGCACTGCTCAATGTGTGAATTTTTCAAATAATATTTCGACAGGACTATATTGTCGTAATTTTTTTACAATATTCTATAGGTGTTTAGGAGCATTCGGAAGTTCCTATACCTTTACCCTTTACCACGTCTTCAGTCGTACATTCCATCATATCGACCCACTGTTTCTCAAAGACAATAATATATTTCTGCAATTGCTGATATTCATTGGTTATAAACTATACATTTTTACTTATTGAATCCTGGCATACACTGAGAAAAAAAATAGGGAATATTGCAAAAATATCGGTATTTTTACAACATACCTCATCTCTAATTATTCCATCTAAACAATTTAATCAAGTAAATTATACACAATTAAATTTCCTGATTTCTTCTCATTTCCACTCATTGCTTTCTTATTGGCTTATCCATTCGGTTCTGTTCAATGCTTTATTTTTTCCTTTCCTTTTAGATGTTTTGTGTGTGTGTTTTTCATTTCGAAACGAATTCTTGTTTATTTTCCAGAGGTGCCTGTCCGTGCTCTGTTAACAAAACATGTGTGGATCCCAATCAATCATGCAACTGTGATGTTAAAGAAAATAAATGGTATTCGGATGAGGGCTACTACACCGAACCACATAGCTTAGGCATTACACACATGTACTTCCTGCAGCAAAAGGATTTAGATGATGAAGCTCAGGGCAGAATAACACTGGGTCCGTTGGAATGTGTGGAGACAAGTAAGTGGCAGCGCATTGAGTTACATGGCACACCCATCGGCAGCCCACTTGATTAACAACATTGTTGTGCTATTGCAAACTCATTTTTGGCAATCCAATACCCACCACCACTCTTCTTCTTCTTCTCCATCTCCTCTTTACAGATACCCAACGTTATGTGGTGACATTCACCACCTCCCAATCGTACATCGAAGTACCTGGCTGGCGCAAAGGCGATATTGCCTTTTCTTTCCGTACCACAGGCGAAAAGGCAATATTATTATTCCAGCCAGCCATACGACCGTATCATCCCTCCTTTATGGTGGCCCTTACCGGCGACTATCAATTGACATTCAATTTCACCCTGAGCACTGGAACCACCCGAGAGCTGGTAATTAACTCGCATCGCAAGTTAAATGGCGGCGAATGGCATAAAATATGGATTGACTATAATCAGTATCATGTCCGTTTCATGATAAATACCGACTATCAAATGGTTGATCTATTGCCCGAGGAGGAATTTGGTCCGTTCGAGGGTAGTATGTATATTGGTGGTGCCACAGCGTAAGTATTACAATTGTAATGGAAATAATCCTAATTTATATTACGACTATCAGAGCCATAAGCGTGACTTTTTTAAATAAAATTTTGAAGGGCTATCAGAACCATAAGCGTGGATTTTTTAAATAAAATTTTGCCAGGACTATCAGAGCCATAGGCGTGGATTTTTTAAATAAAATTTTGCCAGAACTATCAGATCAATAAGCATAGATTTTTTAAATAACATTTTGCCAGAACTATCAGATCAATAAGCGTGGATTTTTTAAATAAAATTTTGCCAGGACTATCAGAGCCATAGGCGTGGATTTTTTAAATAAAATTTTGCCAGGACTATCAGAGCCATAGGCGTGGATTTTTTAAATAAAATTTTGCCAGGACTATCAGAGCCATAGGCGTGGATTTTTTAAATAAAATTTTGCCAGGACTATCAGAGCCATAGGCGTGGATTTTTTAAATAAAATTTTGCCAGGACTATCAGAGCCATAGGCGTGGATTTTTTAAATAAAATTTTGCCAGGACTATCAGAGCCATAGGCGTGGATTTTTTAAATAAAATTTTGCCAGGACTATCAGAGCCATAGGCGTGGATTTTTTAAATAAAATTTTGCCAGGACTATCAGAGCCATAGGCGTGGATTTTTTAAATAAAATTTTGCCAGGACTATCAGAGCCATAGGCGTGGATTTTTTAAATAAAATTTTGCCAGGACTATCAGAGCCATAGGCGTGGATTTTTTAAATAAAATTTTGCCAGGACTATCAGAGCCATAGGCGTGGATTTTTTAAATAAAATTTTACCAGGACTATCAGAGCCATAGGCGTGGATTTTTTAAATGAAATTTTGCCAGGACTATCAGAGCCATAGGCGTGGATTTTTTAAATAAAATTTTGCCAGGACTATCAGAGCCATAGGCGTGGATTTTTTAAATAAAATTTTGCCAGGACTATCAGAGCCATAGGCGTGGATTTTTTAAATAAAATTTTGCCAGGACTATCAGAGCCATAGGCGTGGATTTTTTAAATAAAATTTTGCAAGGACTATCAGAGCCTTAGGCGTGGATTTTTTATGTTTTTTAATAACATTTTCAATTAGTTCATTAATTGTACTTTATCTTTGCTGATGCCTCGATTTTTTAACATTATTTATATGTATCACATGCCTAGTAATGGAAAAAAACCTAATTACCACCGTTTAATATTCGGATTTCCACTGAATATTAAAACTGAGTGTTTAACATTTGATCCAGTCAATCTATACGATATACATAAATCCATATTTATTTAATTTTAGTGTTAAATGCCATGACGATTGGGATTAATTGAATGAGTAATACAATTACGGGCAATATGTTATCATAATTGGATTACTCAATTATATATTGTGGTCAGTAAGGGAACAAATAAAAACAATGTGGCATCACGAAATATTGTAAAAATCATCACCGGGTAATGTCTTCAAATTAAACAAAAAAAATGTTGAATTTTAATCAACCAAAAAAAGTTCAATTGCTTTTTCAATTTGATTTCGAATTTTCTTCCCCCAAACATCAATATGTTAAAGAATGGCAACAGGCAGGAAACCAGGCATATTGTTTGTTATTTGCCCTGCATGGCTTAAAGCCATTCAGCCATGAGCCAGTAGATGATATTCATGAACATCAGTGCCACCTGCCAGAGTCATTCATGCATGTGAGATGTGGCGAATCGCTGCATAATGGTGTTGTGTGTAGTTGATGTCCAGTAACCACTTGAAAATTTATGTAAAACACTTGTATAATTAATGTTGAAAATATTTTAACCATAACAACTGTTTGTTGCACGACGGTGTGCAATATGGCCTCGAACACAGCCATAAATGTTGAAAAGTTAATATGGGGTTTACAACTATAAAATGCATCTTTGGCATATATACATATGTATATGAATGGTGGATAGACAATCAATGGAATATTGAACTAGAGTAGGTCATAAAATATCAATTATATAAAAATCGGTTATATAATCACCGCTTATATAACTGTAATACACCTTTAAATATATAATTAATTTGTTCTTGAAAAATACAATTTAAAAATCCAAGCCTGTGTTAGTCCTTGAAAAATACAATTTAAAAAATCCATTCCTAAGGATGTGTAGTCCTTAAAAACAGCATTTCAAAAATGTACGCTTATGGCTGTGATATTCTTAAAAAATGATGTACAAAATTGACGGTTATGGATGTGATAGTCCTTTAAAAAAATATTTAAAAAATCCAGGTCTAAGGCTGCGATAGTCCTTGAAAATTTTTATTTAAAAAATCCTCGCCTTTGACTATGACAGTCTTTGAAAAATATTCTACTATGTAGTAGTCCGTTAAAATTTTAATTAAAAAATCCACGCCTAGAGTTGTAACAGTCCTTAACCCTTTCAGTGTTTTTGTCGAATATATTCGACATTTAAACGTACTCTCTTTCTTTGCGATTTTTCGGTTATCCTATGTACCGTTACTATTGTTGTTTTTATTTTTGCTGAAAGACAGACGAAGCATGCCGAGGGTTAAAATGGCAGTTGCTATTTTTTCTAAACTATGTCCCTTTATATGATTTTAAATACAACATTTTAGATTTTTATTCCGACAAAAATTTTTATTGACACTGAAAGGGTTAAAACAATTAATTAAAAAATACCACGCCTATGGCTGTGATAGTCCTTGAACAATATAATTAAAAAATTCACGCATGGGTTTATAGTACGAAAAAAATAACTTAAAAATCCACGTTTATGGCTGTAATAGTCCTTGAAAAAAATATAATTTAAAACACAAGCCTAAGGCTGTGGTAGTCCGTGAAAAATACAATATAAAAAATCCCAGCCTAAAACTGTGTAGTCCTTAAATTTATTTCAAAAATCTACGCCTATGGCTGTGATAGTCCTTGAAAAATATATTTTAAAAAATCCTCGCCAACGGCTGTGATAGTCCTTGAAAAATATAATTTAAACCAGTGAGCGGAGCAGTATAGTTGGACGGGGCTGACCACACGATACCCTACACAACTACCACGGAACTCTAACTTTCTGACGACGTTTATTCTGAGCCTGAGCAATATTTCGTGATAGTTGCACCCTCTTGCCCGATTAGAGATCAACAGCACCTCTTCCTTACACTGACATATTTTCCGAATATTCCCAATATTTAGTAAAGCCCTTCAAATTACTTGTCCAGATTCCCCTCACCGTGGGTTGTGTTGTGATGTTCGGATTATAATTTTGGCCTATATATAGACTAGAAAAACCTAAAAAAAAATAAGTTTTCGGTCCACTTCATCCCAAAATTTTTATCTGATCACCACCGAAAATTATAGCCGATGTCCTTGACCATACCTGGATCCTCATTGAACATTTCAAAGCGATCAGCGCTATATTTCCGCCTTCTAGTGTGATAATGGGTTACTAAATAATATCTCAGTACGTAAGCACCTGTAAATATTTATGTGTAACTCCCACATCGGAACACGTACGGCAATATAATAGAATACAAATTTTGTCATTTTTAACACAAAAGTCAAGATCCATTTGACCCGCTAAATATTGACCGATCTTTATCAAAACAGACATGCTTATCTATGGCCCAATCCCCTTCTCCTTACAAAAATTCGCGGTGTTTGGGCCATAATTGCGGCCTCTGGAGCGACCAGAAAAACCGACAAAAATAAAGTTTTTGGTCCATTTCATCCCCTAAATATTAGCCGATCTTTGCCAAGAACCCATAACTGTGGCCTGTATCGTGTTTACAAATTATAACGGACATACGGACGGACACACATGTCTAGATCGACTCAGCTAGTCGAGATATGACGATCGGTATACTTAAAGGTGGGTCTAGGACCAATATTTCGCGGCGTTACAAACTCTTGGGGCTGCTCAAAGCTATAATACCCTGACAACATAGTTGTGTAGGGTATAAAAAGGTTCACCATTTACCTAAAATCGGGCGTATACATATATATGGGAGCTTTATCTAAATCTGAACCGATTTTCATGAAACTTAGCATACATTATTATAGACGCAATTCAGTACGCTATGCAAAATTTAGTGCAAATCGAAAGATATATAGGGACTTTGGTGCACCATTTACCTCAAATCGGACGAAAATATATATGGGAGCTATATCTAAATCTGAACCGATTTTCACGAAACTTAACACACATCATTCTAGACCTAATTCATTACGCTGTGCCAAATTTCGTGCAAATCGAAATATATATAGGGACGTTGGTGCACCATTGGCCTTAAATCGGACGAAAATATATATGGGAGCTATATCTAAATCTGAACCGATTTTCAGGAAACTTGACACACATCATTCTAGACCTAATTCATTGCGCTTTGCCAAATTTCGTACAAATCGAAAGATATAAAGGGACTTTGGTGCACCATTTACATTAAATCGGACGAAAATATATATGGGAGCTATCTCTAAATCTAACTTGATTTTCAGGAAACTTAAAACACGTCATACTAGGCCTAATTCATTACGCTGTGACAAATTTTGTGCAAATCGAATGATATATAGGGACTTTGGTGCACCATTTACATTAAGTCGGGCGAAAATATATATGGGAGCTACATCTAAATCTGAACCGATTTTCACGAAACTTAACACACATCATTTTTTAAATAAAATTTTGCCAGGACTATCAGAGCCATAGGCGTGGATTTTTTAAATAAAATTTTGCCAGGACTATCAGAGCCATAGGCGTGGATTTTTTAAATAAAATTTTGCCAGGACTATCAGAGCCATAGGCGTGGATTTTTTAAATAAAATTTTGCCAGGACTATCAGAGCCATAGGCGTGGATTTTTTAAATAAAATTTTGCCAGGACTATCAGAGCCATAGGCGTGGATTTTTTAAATAAAATTTTGCCAGGACTATCAGAGCCATAGGCGTGGATTTTTTAAATAAAATTTTGCCAGGACTATCAGAGCCATAAGCGTGGATTTTTTAAATAAAATTTTGCCAGGACTATCAGAGCGTGGATTTTTTAAATAAAATTTTGCCAGGACTATCAGAGCCATAGGCGTGGATTTTTTAAATAAAATTTTGCCAGGACTATCAGAGCCATAGGCGTGGATTTTTTAAATAAAATTTTGCCAGGACTATCAGAGCCATAGGCGTGGATTTTTTAAATAAAATTTTGCCAGGACTATCAGAGCCATAGGCGTGGATTTTTTAAATAAAATTTTGCCAGGACTATCAGAGCCATAGGCGTGGATTTTTTAAATAAAATTTTGCCAGGACTATCAGAGCCATAGGCGTGGATTTTTTAAATAAAATTTTGCCAGGACTATCAGAGCCATAGGCGTGGATTTTTTAAATAAAATTTTGCCAGGACTATCAGAGCCATAGGCGTGGATTTTTTAAATAAAATTTTGCCAGGACTATCAGAGCCATAGGCGTGGATTTTTTAAATAAAATTTTGCCAGGACTATCAGAGCCATAGGCGTGGATTTTTTAAATAAAATTTTGCCAGGACTATCAGAGCCATAGGCGTGGATTTTTTAAATAAAATTTTGCCAGGACTATCAGAGCCATAGGCGTGGATTTTTTAAATAAAATTTTGCCAGGACTATCAGAGCCATAGGCGTGGATTTTTTAAATAAAATTTTGCCAGGACTATCAGAGCCATAGGCGTGGATTTTTTAAATAAAATTTTGCCAGGACTATCAGAGCCATAGGCGTGGATTTTTTAAATAAAATTTTGCCAGGACTATCAGAGCCATAGGCGTGGATTTTTTAAATAAAATTTTGCAAGGACTATCAGAGCCTTAGGCGTGGATTTTTTATGTTTTTTAATAACATTTTCAATTAGTTCATTAATTGTACTTTATCTTTGCTGATGCCTCGATTTTTTAACATTATTTATATGTATCACATGCCTAGTAATGGAAAAAAACCTAATTACCACCGTTTAATATTCGGATTTCCACTGAATATTAAAACTGAGTGTTTAACATTTGATCCAGTCAATCTATACGATATACATAAATCCATATTTATTTAATTTTAATGTTAAATGCCATGACGATTGGGATTAATTGAATGAGTAATACAATTACGGGCAATATGTTATCATAATTGGATTACTCAATTATATATTGTGGTCAGTAAGGGAACAAATAAAAACAATATGGCATCACGAAATATTGTAAAAATCATCACCGGGCAATGTCTTCAAATTAAACAAAAAAATGTTGAATTTTAATCAACCAAAAAAAGTTCAATTGCTTTTTCAAATTGATTTCGAATTTTCTTCCCCCAAACATCAATATGTTAAAGAATGGCAACAGGCAGGAAACCAGGCATATTGTTTGTTATTTGCCCTGCATGGCTTAAAGCCATTCAGCCATGAGCCAGTAGATGATATTCATGAACATCAGTGCCACCTGCCAGAGTCATTCATGCATGTGAGATGTGGCGAATCGCTGCATAATGGTGTTGTGTGTAGTTGATGTCCAGTAACCACTTGAAAATTTATGTAAAACACTTGTATAATTAATGTTGAAAATATTTTAACCATAACAACTGTTTGTTGCACGACGGTGTGCAATATGGCCTCGAACACAGCCATAAATGTTGAAAAGTTAATATGGGGTTTACAACTATAAAATGCATCTCTGGCATATATACATATGTATATGAATGGTGGATAGACAATCAATGGAATATTGAACTAGAGTAGGTCATAAAATATCAATTATATAAAAATCGGTTATATAATCACCGCTTATATAACTTTAATACACATTTAAATATATAATTAATTTGTTCTTGAAAAATACAATTTAAAAATCCCAGCCTGTGTTAGTCCTTGAAAAATACAATTTAAAAAATCCATTCCTAAGGATGTGTAGTCCTTAAAAACAGCATTTCAAAAATGTACGCTTATGGCTGTGATATTCTTAAAACATGATGTACAAAATTGACGGTTATGGATGTGATAGTCCTATAAAAAAATATTTAAAAAATCCAGGTCTAAGGCTGCGATAGTCCTTGAAAATTTTTATTTAAAAAATCCTCGCCTATGACTATGACAGTCTTTGAAAAATATAATTTGAAAAATATTCTACTATGTAGTAGTCCGTTAAAATTTTAATTAAAAAATCCACGCCTAGAGTTGTAACAGTCCTTGAAACAATTAATTAAAAAAATCCACGCCTAGAGTTGTAACAGTCCTTAAAACAATTAATTAAAAAATACCACGCCTATGGCTGTAATAGTCCTTGAACAATATAATTAAAAAATTCACGCATGGGTTTATAGTACGAAAAAAATAACTTAAAAATCCACGTTTATGGCTGTAATAGTCCTTGAAAAAAATATAATTTAAAACACAAGCCTAAGGCTGTGGTAGTCCGTGAAAAATACAATATAAAAAATCCCAGCCTAAAACTGTGTAGTCCTTAAATTAATTTCAAAAATCTACGCCTATGGCTGTGATAGTCCTTGAAAAATATAATTTAAACCAGTGAGCGGAGCAGTATAGTTGGACGGGGCTGACCACACGATACCCTACACAACTACCACGGAACTCTAACTTTCTGACGACGTTTATTCTGAGCCTGAGCAATATTTCGTGATAGTTGCACCCTCTTGCCCGATTAGAGATCAACAGCACCTCTTCCTTACACTGACATATTTTCCGAATATTCCCAATATTTAGTAAAGCCCTTCAAATTACTTGTCCAGATTCCCCTCACCGTGGATTGTGTTGTGATGTTCGGATTATAATTGAGGCCTATATATCGACTCGAAAAAAACACAAAAAATTATGTTTTCGGTCCACTTCATCCCAAAATTTATATCTGATCATCACCGAAAATTATAGCCGATGTCCATTGAACATTTCAAAGCGATCAGCGCTATATTTCTGCCTTCTAGTGTGGGTTACTAAATAATATCTCAGTACGTAAGCACCTGTAAATATTTATGTGTAACTCCCACATCCGAGCCCGTACAGCAATATACTAGAATACAAATTTTGTCATTTTTAACACAAAAGTCAAGGTCCATTTGACCCGCAAAATATTGGCCGATCTTTATCAAAACAGACATGCTTATCTATGGCCCATTCCCCTTCTCCATACAAAAATTTGCGGTGGTTAGGCCATAATTGCGACCAGAAAAACCGACAAAAATAAAGTTTTTGGTCCATTTCATCTCCTAAATATTAACTGATTTTTTCCAAAAACAATAGGGGTCCTCATTGGCCAGAACCCATCCTACATACAAAATTTCGTGAAGATTAGTCCATAACTGTGGCCTGTATCGTGTTTACAAATTATAATGGACAGACGGACGGCCGGACGGACACACATGTCTAGATCGACTCAGCTAGACGAGATATGACGATCGCTATATTTAAAGGTGGGTCTATATTTCGCGGCGTTACAAACTTTTGGGGCTGCCAAAGCTATAATACCCTGACAACACAGTTGTGTAGGGTATAAAAACCGGATCTAAGGCTGTTTAGTACTTGAAAAAAAAATCATATAAAAAATCCAAGCCTATGATTGTTATAGTCCTTGAAATCTTTCATTAACAAAATCCTCTTCTATGGCTGTGTAGTCCTTGAAAAAAAAATCATAAAAAATCCACGCCTATGACTTTTATAGTCCTTGAAATGTTTTATTTAAAAATCCTTCCCTATGGCTGTGATAGTCTTTGAAAAATATTACCAAATCGGCTATAGCTTCGCGGTCATTAAAAATTTAAATTAAAACAGTGATATTCCTTGAAAAAGAAAATCTAAAGAATCCTATCATAGATCTGTAATAATCCTTGAAAAATAAAGTTTAAAACATTCTAGGATATGCCTTTAATAGTCCTTGAAAAATAAAATTTTTCAAAATCCACGCCTAGATGGATCCACCCTAATACATACACACATATAAATATTTTCCCTAATATAAATGTATGTGTGTGCGCATTCACGAATGTTTATAAACTAACTGAAATGTGTGCAACATCTGTTGACTTCAAGTGTCCATTGGCGGTATGCCGTTCTCTCTTGAAATTGCAACGAACCATAAATAAGAACATCAATCACGACAGGTAACCACGGCAGGAAAAGTCAAGGTGTCAGTGACTTGTTCTTTTCGTTACCGACAAGCACTATATTATGTTGGTTCGGTGGTTGTGTGGCAATCACAATACGAAGTGTTAACGATGCAAACGGTGAAAAGCATACATAAAAATATATACATAATATGATCAGAAAATTGTTCCATAAAATAACCGCATGGATTTATGGGTGTGATGGAGAGGACATTTTGTTATTGGGCGATAAACATCAAAATTTTGGTAAATGGAGATTTTGCCGGGCGATGTTGTCAGCCGCATCAATATAGTGGATAATAAATGGAAACTGTTGTCAATAAACATTTTTAATCATATTTTCACACATATATATTTTCCCAAACCTCTATTTCAGCTATAGGTGTGGATTTTTTAATAAAATCGATAGATGGATGTGTTAAATAATATTCTTAGAACAACTCCACTCTTACATTTAATAGGAAAACATATTTTTAATTCTCAAAAATACATACAAATTTGTTGTCCATCACCACTGACCTCAATTTAAATTTACAAAAGTTCTCAAAAATGAATGTAAAAATTGCTATATATATATAAATTACATGTACATAGAGCTTAGAAAATCAAAATGCAAAAATTTAAATATTTCTGAAATAACATGTGGTTGTTCAATTCTCTGGTATTTATAAATGTTATATAGAATTTTCTTCAATTGTAAATAACATTTACATCGTTGCATTCTGTTCCGGCAAAACACACTTACAAACAACATAAACACACACACACACGACAACACAGACTGTGTTTTGTTTTGTTGTAGATTTTAGTCCATGTCCGGCATTTAATAATTTTGTTATTGGTTTTGGAAACCACCGCCATTGGTGGTGGTCATCACAGGCTGATGGTCATCGTTGGCCGAGTGCAACATAGCGGTGTTCGAGTTCCCATTTACAGCACAGTCAATCTGTGTCAGGCACACACACTCATGTATTTGTGTGAGTGTTGTGTGTGAGTTGTTATTTTTAGCATTTAAATTTAGCACAAAAACATTTCCTGCAGGAGGTTTTCTAAAATTGTGAACATAACGAAACACACACACGCACACACTGAACAACAACAACAGCCATCCACATCCGTGATCCGTTTATGTCATCCGCAGCGGTTGCTTGTCCTGGAATACGTTAAAATGTTAAAAGCTTAAAAGGTTTGATGCACTTATTGCTGCTGCTGTTACTGTTGTTGGCATAGCCAACCAGACAAGGTAACGCTGGCAATAACAGGGGTGGGGATGGAGCCAATGGTGACTGTGGAAGGTATGACGATTGGTCAGTTGAACGTTTGACCAAATCAAATTGGTTTGTCCTTTAATTGTTGCCATAAAATTGCTATCGATGACAGTGTTTTTCGTATTTCGTCGCATTTCCCCTGACACTTGGCCGTACAATGGCCCCCCAGGCGACAAAAGTGTTAAACAATTAAAAATGTATTCAATACTTTTTGCAAGCAATTAAGTGCTGGTATCACCGTCATCGGGATCGTAGTCGTGGTAACGTGGGCTGCACTATTTGT
This sequence comes from Musca vetustissima, assembly GCF_032173495.1. Classification (NCBI taxonomy): domain Eukaryota; kingdom Metazoa; phylum Arthropoda; class Insecta; order Diptera; family Muscidae; genus Musca; species Musca vetustissima. The sequence continues at coordinate 58,118 of NW_026887358.1, forward strand.
ACGGAGTGATGGTGTAACTGCTGCCTTGCAAATTTGCATGAATGCTTTGAATAGTACATACATATATCGTTTTGAAAGGTCATCGAATAATTTAAACTCGTTGTTACCTTGAATGCAGAAAAATTGAGCGAAATTAAATTATTTAAATTTTTATTGTTTTTTTAAACATTACAGCCATAGGCGTGGATTTCTTAAGTAATATATATATATATATACATATATTGTTTTTTTTTTTTGAAAACGATCCTAGCCATAGATGTGGGTTTTTTTAATCAATATTTTTTGAAAACTATCACAGCCCTAGGCGAAATTTGGCATAGCGTACTGAATTGAGCCACGAAAGATGTGTGCCAAGTTTCGTGAAAATCGGTTCAGATTTATATATAGCTCCCATATATAGTTTCGCCCGATTTACGGACTTTAGACCCTGAAAATCTTTCGATTTGCACGAAATTTGGCATAGCGTACTGAATTGAGCCACGAAAGATGTGTGCCAAGTTTCGTTAAAATCGGTTCAGATTTAGATATAGCTCCCATATATAGTTTCGGCCGATTTTTGGTAAATGGCGTACCAAAGTCCCTATATATCTTTCGATTTGCACGAAATTTGGCATAGCGCACTGAATTAAGTCTAGAATGATGTCTGCCCAGTTTCGCGAAAATCGGTCCAGATTTAGATATAGCTCCCATATATAGTTTCGTCCGATTTCATGTTAATGGTGCCCCAAAGTCCCTATATATCTTTCGATTTGCAGGAAATTTGGCATAACGTACTGAATTGAGCCTAGAATGATGTCTGCCCAGTTTCGAGAAAATCGGCCCAGATTCAGATATAGTTTCGTTTCGATTTCATGTAAATGGTGCACCAAAGTCCCTATATATCCTTCGATATATTTGGATAGAGCTTCCATATATATTTTCGCCCGATTTTAAGTAAATTGGACATCAAACTCTTCATGCTAGTCAGGTTGACATCAAATTTTGCACAACGTACAAAATTGAGCATAGAATTACGTAGTTGCGTTTTCTAGAAGTACCGACATAGCCCAACAGATAACCTATTTATATTTGATTGAAGTCGATTTATATAACTTATGGATATATAGGTAGATTCACATTTAGATAAATATCACATATTTTATTTCATCCAATTTCATGTTAATAGTCCTGTTTAATATATCCATAGTGGTGAAGGGTATCATATAGTCGGCCCCGTCCGACTTTACTACTTTCCTTACTGGTTTTTAAATGGTATTTTTTGGAATCTATCATATCCATAGGCGTGGATTTTTTTAATAATATATATATATATATATATTTTGAAAAATATCACAGCCATAGGCGCTGATTTTTATACCCTACACAACTATGTTGTCAGGGTATTATAGCTTTGTGCAGCCCCAAATGTTTGTAACGCCGCGAAATATTGGTCCTAGACCCACCTTTAAGTATACCGATCGTCATATCTCGACTAGCTGAGTCGATCTAGACATGTGTGTCCGTCCGTCCGTCCGTCCGTCTGTCCATTATAATTTGTAAACACGATACAGGCCACAGTTATGGACCAATCTTCACGAAATTTTGCATGTAGGATGGGTTCTGGCCAATGAAGACCCCTATTGTTCTTGGAAAAGATCGGTTAATATTTAGGGGATGAAATGGACCAAATACTAAATTTTTGTCGGTTTTTCTGGTCGCTCCAGAGGCCGCAATTATGGCCCAAACACCGCGAATTTTTGCATGGAGAAGGGGATCGGGCCAGAGAATAAGCATGCATTTTTTGATAAAGATCGGTCAATATTTAGCGGGTCAAATGGACCCTGACTTTTGTGTGAAAAATGACAAAATTTGTATTCTATGGCATATATATTTACTCCTGGAGGATGTAGACCCCAGGAGTTGATAGCATATCCAAGAGGAGTGGTTTTCCTTTAAATTGATACCAAATATAGTGATGTATCTACTTAGATGTGGGAGTTACAGTCAAATATTTACAGGTGCTTACGTATTCAGATATTATTTAGTAACCCATTACCACATTAGACGGAGAAATATCGCGCTGATGGCTTTGAAATTTTTCATAAAGTTCCAGTTATGGTCAAGAACAACGCCTACAATTTTCAGTGATGATCAGATTAAAATTTTGGTATGAAATGGACGGAAAACATAATTTTTTGTGTGTTTTCGAGTAGAGTATAATCCGAAAATCACAACACAACCCACCGTGAAGGTAATCTGGACAAGTAATTAGAAGGACTGTACTGAATATTCGAAACAAGTCAGAAAGAGGTGTTGTTAACCTCTAATCGGACAAGAGGGGGCAAATATCACGAAATATTACTCAGACTCGGAATAAACATCGTCAGAAAGTTAGAGTTCGTGGTAGTTGTGTAGGGTATCGTATGGTCGGCCCCGTCCGACTATACTGCTCCGCTCACTGGTTTAAATTTTTTTTTTTTTTTTTGATACATATCACTGCCATAGGCGCTGATATTTTATATAATATGTTTTGAAAACTATCATAGCCATAGGCGGGGATTTTTCAAAAAAATATTTTTTGAAAACAATCATAGCTATAGGCGTGGATTTTTATACCCTACACAACTATGTTGTCAGGGTATTATAGCTTTGCGCAGCCACAAAAGTTTGTAACCCCGCGAAATATTGGTCCTAGACCCACCTTTAAGTATAACGATCGTCATATCTCGACTAGCTGAATCGATCTAGACATGTGTGTCCGTTCGTCCGTCCGTCCGTCTGTCCATTATAATTTGTAAACACGATGCAGGCCACAGTTATGGACTAATCTTTACGAAATTTTGCATATAGGATGGGTTCGGCCCAGTGAAGACCCCTATTGTTTTTGGTAAAGATCGGTTAACATTTAGGGTATGAAGTGTACCAAATACTTAATTTTTGTCGGTTTTTCTGGTAGCTCCAGAGGCCGCAATTAATGCCCAAACATCGCGAATTTGTACATGGATTTTGGGGTTCTTAGCGCGTTTTTCAACCAAATTCGCTGAAATTTGCTACATTGGGTTCTTATTGGGTACTATAGGTCAATTTTTTCGGATAGCTCCCATATAAGGGCACCCCCAATTTTCGGTATTTTGGGGTTCTTGATCGCGTTTTTCAACCGAATTTGCTGCAGTTTTGTATTTTGTAGTCGTATAAGGTAACAAATCTCCCTACCAAAAATTATTCATATTCGCCCCCTTTTTGGGTAGTCCCCATATAATCCCCTTTTTATACCCTTCACCACACTGTGGTACAGGGTATTATGTATTTGTGCATATGTTTGTAACAGGCAAACGTCCGTCCGTTCGTCCCTCTGTAGATGTTAAATTGTAAACAAAGTACAGGTCGCATTTATGATCCGATTTGGATGAAACTTGGCCCAAGGACGAATCCTATTGAAATTGGTGAAAATCGGTTCAGATTTAGATGTAGCCCCTATATATATTTTCGTCCGATGTAGGCACCAAAGTCCCTATATATCTCTCGATTTGCACGAAACTTGGCACAGAGTTCTGAATTAGGTCCAGAATTATGTGTGCTAAGTTTCGTCAAAATCGGTTCGGATTTAGATATAGCTCCCATATATAGTTTTGTCCGATTTTACGTAAATGGTGCACCAAAGTCTCCATATATCTCTCGATTTGCACGAAATTTGGCATAGAGTACTGAATTAACTCTAAAATGGTGTGTGTTAAGTTTCGAGAAAATCGGGTCAGATATAGATATAGCTCCCATATATATGTTCGTCCGATTTGATGTAAATGGTGCATCAAATTCCCTATATATCTTTAGATTTGCACTAAATTTGGTATAGCACACTGAATTGAGTCTAGAATTACATATGATAAGTTTCGTAAAAATCGCTTCAGATTTAGGTATAACTCCCATATGTATTTTCGTCCGATTTAAGGTAAATGTTGCACCAAAGTCCCCATATATCTTTCGATTTGCACGACATTTGGCATAGGGTACTGAATTAGGTACAGAATGATGTGTGCTAAGTTTCGTGAAAATCGATTCAGATTTAGATATAGCTCCCATATATATGTTCGTCCGATTTGATGTAAATGGTGCATCACATTCCCTATATATCTTTAGATTTGCACGAAATTTTTTATAGCGCACTGAATTGAGTCTAGAATTACATATGTTAAGTTTCGTGAAAATCGGTTCAGATTTAGATATAGCTCCCATATATATTTTCGTCCGATTTTATGTAAATAGAGTACCAAAGCCCCTATATATCTTTCAATTTCACGAAATTTGCATGGCGTACTAAGTTAAGTCTAGAATGATGAATGATGATGAACCTGAAAATCGGTTCACGTATATATTTTCGTCCGATTTAATGTAAATGTTGAACCTAAATCCCTATATATCTTTCGATTTCCACCATTTTTGGCATAGCGTACTAAACTGAGTCTAGAATGAGGTGTGTTAAATTTCGAGAATATCGGTTCAGATTTAGACATAGGTCCCACATATATATTTTAGTAAATGGTGCACCAAACTCCTAATGTTTGTCCGATTGACACGAAATTTTACACAACGTACCATATATATTTCGAACGGGTGTCTGATTGAGATTATCTATTTAACAGTAAATCGATTTCCTTAAATATGAATGAAATTAAATTTAGCATAGCTTGACATGACATGGAATTGTTAGGATACATATATACAATATACATATAGTGGTGAAGGGTATTATATGGTCGGCCCAGTCCGACTTTGCTACTTTCCTTACTGGTTTATATTAAAATAATTATCTGATTTGTTCCGAGTTTTGAGTTAAGACTCTATTATAATCATTTCACCTGTGAAGGATAACGAGATAAAAAATTAGAACGTAAAGTTCGATAATGAACTATAGCCGCAGGAGGAGGATATCCAAAGTTCGGCCGGCCGAACTTAACGCTTTTTCACTTGTTTTTTTTACTATCACAGCCCTAGGCGTGGATTTTTTGAATAATCCTTTTTTTTAAATTATAGCTGTTTATTATAACCTTCTATTATACTTCGTGTGGAATAAAAGTTCAACACAACTGATAATAAATTATTCACAATTGTACCTATATATAACGAACATTTATTGTTCAAATAAAAAACCGCTCCCCAAAAATATGTATGTATGAACACTCACCCACACATACGCGCATCAAACATCCACTTTGGTCTAAACACTCTTCAAAGTTGTATTGAAAATGAAGGATGTGAATGATGTATGCGCTATGCTAATGACTTAATAGGATGTTGGTAACATCGTCAGCGACGACTGATGGTTGAAACGAGCGAGCGAATGACTGACAGAATGAATGCATGCATGCATGTGCATGCATCATTGCATGACGAATGAGTAACCCACAAAATGAACGAATGTACCACAAATTTACCGCACACACTACCAACAGCAGCACCACTAAAACCAACACTATCGCGTACCTTCACCTGGCCTAACAACGCGAACGTGCTAATAGAGAACCTAACCCCCCATCGAACCATGAATGAAAAGTGTTGACATCAATTTGAATTTGGAAAACGAAAAATAAAGTACAACTGCTGCTGTTGTTATTGTTGTTGTTGTTGTTGTCGTTGGTACTGAATGAAGTGTTGGTTGTAGCAGCAGCAGTTATCGTCTTTGTTTTTGTTGCTGTTACTATTGTTCTTGTTGTTTTGTTGCTTTCGGAGAATAGTTAATGTGGCATTTAATTGATTGAATTGAATTTCACACGAATTTACTTAAAGGATGGAGATGAATATGTAAATGAAATTCGATAGAAGAGTAAATGCGATAAAGGAGAAGAATTTTTACTTTAAAATACTGACTTTTGAATGTTGTTAATGTTTAGTGCGAAAATCAACTATGCCAAATGTGGATTCAATCTTATAGTCAATTCGCTTCAAATACGTTTTACAAATGTTCTATAGGAGAGGTAGCAGAATTGATCCTATCTCCAGACTTGAGATGAGTTTGGTACATCCCTTCAACGCTTGTGATAGTCCTTTTAAAAAATATTCTTCGAAAATCCAACCTTGTGAAAATCTTTGGAAAAATATTCTTTAAACAATCCATGATTGTGTTAGTCATTGAAAGAATTATTCGTTAGGTGTTGAAAATCATCCCATAAAACTTAAAATAATAGAAACAAATTTTTCTCAATTTGTCATAAATTTCACTCCCTTCACGTTTTTTTTTTTTCCAGTGACCTCTTGAAAAAACTATCCGTCAAGGCCGGTCTAATTGGCTGTTTCCGTGGCCTCGTTGTCAACGGCGAAATCTTGGACATTTACAGTTACATGTCGGTGCACTTGTCGGAAATTATCAAAGATTGCAAACCATCCTGTGTGCCAAATCCTTGTAAAAACGGAGCCGAATGCAAGGAGCTGTGGAGTACATTTAAGTGTGTGTGCAACAACACTTGGGCACACATCGGAGAGTTCTGTGAAACCAGTAAGTATAGCTGTGCTGGTTAGCTGGTTGGTTGACTGGCCGGCCGGCAATCAACGGTTTGGTGACAATCTCACACGCTGTGATTGCCACTTGGCCGCACTTCGATTTGTACAATTACTTATAATTATTTCTTAACACTTTCTTACGCGTTTCCTCCCGCCGCTACACGCGTCTTCATCTCCATCGCTGCCATCACTCAGATATTAATGAAAAGGCACTTACATTCATTAACCGCGAATCGTTCTTGATGCGCAACTACTTAAGTGCCACCGCCCAGCCCACCGACGCCCAAGTCGGTTTCGTTGACGAGGAACGGGAAATGCTTAAAGGTGTCTTGAACAAGGACATACTCATTAATTTACGCACTTACGACACCAACTCGATGGTCCTGTACGCCAACGATCATTATAATAATTTCGTCCACTTGTTCATAACGGGCGGACGAGAGATTGTCTTCCTCTATAATTACGGCGATGAAATTGTTAATTTGACGATAGTCGACGAGAGCGTGAGTACGTTGAAGAGCATTCAAGTGGCAATTGTACGACAGCCGGAACACACAGAGATGCATGTGAACGGAAAGAGTGTGGTGATTGAGAAGGGTACCCAACTATTAGACGAATATTCAAATAAACCGTGGAAAAATCCTGAAATGGGTAAGTGTGCAAGAAGAAGAAGAAGAAAAAGTATATTTGTGTTAGTGACTGTGTGTGCGTGTGTAATTGTTTTGAAGATAAGTATCACTGAATAAATATTTATTAGTGAAATGAAATTGATTTGAAACTGGCATTGATGAAAATGAATGGAAATAGAAATTGTAAAATTTGTATTATGTGTGTGTGGGCGTACAATGATGCTGGGTATTTGAAAAACGTACTAAAAAAACTAGATATTGCATTATGCTAATAGCCTCTAATTTGTAATGTAAGTCAATTTGCATATTTTCAGAGACAATTTTTGGTAGGAAGGATTATTATTATTTTATATTATATAACTGTATCTCCCAAATTTCGGTATTTTGGGGAGGTTGAACACGTTTCTCCACCGAACTGACTGTATGTTGGTACTTTGGGTACTCAGTTTTGATAATTTTTGGTAGGTAGATGTATTAAATGCCTACCAAACATTATCAATACTGGTCCACTTTATACGGCAGACCACAAATTTCGGTATTTTAGGAGTTTGGGCACCAACTGACTGTAAATTAAAATTGGGTAATTGGGTTTTTTATCCATATTCCGAAGAAATAGGTTATAATTTGGCATTGTGGTTTTTTGAAGAATGAAAAATTGTTTTTTTCTTAATATGCTTGGCTTTAAAAAAAACAGTAAGAAAAGTAGTAAAGTCGAACTGGGCCGACTATATGATACCCTTTATCAATTTGGATATATTCTACATATGTATCCTAACAGACGTAGCCTTTTGGAAGGAACATTGACCTGAAATTGAACGAACTTAAATATGTCATCTTTATCTATAAGTAAACCGACTAACAATCATTCTAGACTCAATTCAGTAAGCTATGGAAAATTTCGTGCAAATGAAAAGATATATAGGTTCTTTGCTGCACCCTTTACATCAAATCGGATGAAAATATATGGGAGCTATATCTGAATACGGACCAATTTTCAAGGAACATAGCACATGTCATTCTGGACTCAATTTAGTATGATATTCCAAATTTCGTACAATTCGAAAGATATATAGATACGTTGCTGGACCATTACATTAAATCGAATGAAAATATATATGGGAGCTATATCTAAATCTGAAGCGAATTTCATGAAACTTAGCACACATCATTCAAGACTCAATTCAGTACACTATGCCAAATTTCGTGCAAATCGAAAGATATATAGGGACTTTGGTGCTCCATTGACCTAAAATCGGACGAAAATATGTATGGGAGCTATAGCTAAATCTGGCCCGATTTTCACGAAACTCAACACACAGTAGTCTACACCTAATTCAGTACGACGTGCCAATTTTCGTGCAAATCAAAAGAGATATAGGGACTTTGGTGTACCATCTACATTAAATCGGACCAAAATATATATAACAGCTACATCTAAATCTGAACCGATTCCAACTAAACATCGCATACATCAATCTGGACCTACTTCAATACGCTGTGCAAAATTTTGTCTCAATCGGGTCAGTATTGGGAGTTTGGTGCACCATTTACATAAAATCGGACGAAACTATATATATGAGCGCTATATATAAATCTGAAACGATTTTTCCCAATTTCAATAGGGCTGGCCCTTGGGCCAAATAGTTGACATGTGGCAAAATTCATCCAATTCGGATTATAAATGCGACCTATACTTTGCTATCTCTAAATCGGTTCAGATTTAGATATAGCTCCCATATATACTTTCGTACGATTTAAATATCATTTGATTTGCAAGAAATTTGGCCTAGCGTAATGAACTAGGTATAAAATGATGTGTGTTAAGTTTCCTGAAAATCGGTTCAGATTTAGATAGAGCTCCCATATATATTTTCGTCCGATTTTATGTAAATGGTCCACCAAAGCCCCTAATTATCCTTCGATTTGCACGAATTTTCGGCCTAGCGTAATGAATTAGGTATATAATGATGTGTGTTAAGTTTCCCGAAAATCGGTATGCAAGAATATGCAAGGATAATTGCAATTATCATTTGTTGTTGGCCCAATTACAATTGCCAACATTACACACACACACAAGGTTTTAGTAGTTATTTCCACGGTAACGCGATACAAATAACCTCACAATCACACCTCAAAAGACTTTTCTAATACAATTTAATTAACCGCTAAAAAGACGCCACATTTAATTGTCAAACATTTTTGGCAATTGCTAATGACCAACACCAAATTGAAAAGCAGCAATATATCTACTAATTGTAACAGAACCAACAACAACAACAACAGTCAGTAATAAATTCCTTTGCCATGTAGTTATTCGTTAGGATCTCCCACTACACAAACGAACATCTTTCAATTTCGAACGGAATGGCCTTAACCAAAAGTTATATAATGTGAGTGTGTGTGTGTGTGTAATGTTGGCAATTTTAATTAAGCCAACAACAAATCATACTTGCAATTATCCTTACATATGCTATGCTATGAAGACTTGCGTGCGTCTGTATGTATGTGTGTGTGTGTGTGTGGCTTCACACACAAACATATGTGTATTAATTTACAACCATAGTCATTTAGGTGTACCACACCCAATACAACCACTAAAACTACTATGGTCCAGCTAACAATCATTGACAGGTAAATGACCACAATTATAATGTATGACTTTAGTTATAGCTGGAATCGGATGTTAAAGCCAATCCGTTGGTGTATTAGTGTGGGTTAATACAATTAAGGATATAATAAATGAAGTCACGGATTTGTTCTATAAAATAGAAAAAAACTCATTCCACTGAGGGCATTTTGTTTTTAGAAAAACCAGTAAGGAAAGTAGTAAAGTCGGACGGGGCCGACTATATGATACCCTTCACCACTTTGGGTACATTTAACAGATGAATTCTAAAAGACGTTACATTTTTCAAGGACCAGTAAAATGAAATTGGATCAATAAACATGTCATTCTGCAACCTATACTAAATTTATCATTTGGTCAAATATACAGTGGCTCTATACAATGGGACAAAATTATGTAAATTAATTTAAAGCAACTATATCTAAAACTGAACCGATTTCAACGAGCCTTGCCAGAGATTAATTTATATTAACTACAGCTCATTGTACAGAATTGTTATAAAATAGGAAGAAAGAATATATAGGAGCTATATCAAAATCTGAACCGATTTCCAACTAAGCAAACATCATTCCATACGTAATTCAGCACGCCATGCCCAATATTGTGCACATCGAAAGATATATAAGGACTTTAGTCCCCATTTTCATTAAATCGGACGAAAATATATATGGGATCTATATCTAAATCTGAACCGATTTTCAGGAAACTTAACACACATCATTCTAGACCTAATTCATTACACTGTGCCAAACTTCGTCCAAATCGAAAGATGTATAGGGACCTTGGTGCACCATTTACCTAAAATCGGACGAACATATATATGGGAGCTATATCTAAATCTGAACCGATTTTCACGAAACTCAGCACACATCATTCTAGACCTAATTCATTACGCCATGCCAAATTTCATGCAAATCGAAAGATATATAGGGACTTTGGTGCACCATTTACCATAAAATCGATGCAGGTTGGGACAAAAAATATATATGGCAGCTATATCTAAATCTGAACCGATTTTCAGGAAAATTTACACACATCATTCTGGACCCAATTCAGTACCCTATGCCAAATTTCGTGCAAATCGAAAGATATATAGACACCTTGGAGCACCATTCACCTTAAATCGGACGAACATATATATGGGAGCTATATTTAAATCTGAACCGATTTTCACTAAACTCAGCACACATCATTCTGGACCTAATTCAGTACGCTGTGCCAAATTTCGTGCAAATCGAAAGATATATAGGGACCTTGGTGCACCATTTACCTAAATTCGGACGAAAATATATATGGGAGCTATATCTAAATCAGAACCGATTTTCACGAAATTTTAGACACATAGTTCTACGCTTAATTCGGTACGCTGTGCCAAATTTCGGGCAAATCGAAGGATATATAGGGACTTTGGTTCACTATTTACCTAAAATCGGACGAAAATATATATGGGAGCTATATCTAAATCTGAACCGATTTCTCCCAATTTCAATAGGGTTCGTCCTTGGACCAAATAAGTGACCTGTGCCAAATCTCATCCAATTCGAATCATAAATGCGACCTGTACTTTGTTTACAATTTAACATGGACAGACAGACGGACATACATAAATCGACTTAAAAAGTGATTCTATGCATATTCTCAAAATCAACCATGTGTCTATCTCGTTTCCTTTTACCTGTTACAAACATATGCACAAAGACATAATACCCGGTACCACAGTGTGGTGAAGGGTATAAAAATCAAAGCAAACATGTTAAACCATGAAACAAAAATTATAGAAAAATCAACTTCTATGATGGACATTGAAAAAAATGTAAGTCCGTGTCTATGATGGGCCTTGAAAAAATAATTTTAAAAATCTAAGCCTATGAAATAACTTTAAAAATCGACGCCTATATTGGGCCATGATGGGCCTTAAAAAAAAAATTTTAACCCACGTCTATGATTGGTCTTACAAAATTTTTTTAAAATCCACGCCTATGATTGCAATGAAAGAAATTACTATAAAAATCTACGTCTATAATAGGCCTTTATAGACTATATTTAAAAAAATCTATAAATTATGGGGCTTGGAAAAAGATTTTGTGTTAATCTACGTCCATTGTGGATCTTGAAACAATTTTTTTTTAATCCAACAAAATTATTTTAAAAATCCACAAATTATGGGCATTGGATTTTTTTTAAATCCACACCTATTATGGATCTTGAAAAAAAATTTTAGATCCACGCCTATGAGAGGCTTTGAAAAAAAATAATTTTTTAAACCACTTCTATGATGGACCATGGAAAAAAATATTTTTGAAATCCACATTTATGTTGGTCATTTTTCGTTTGTATATTGGGAACGTTTTTTTAATTACGTCCCAGTTCTCTGACGGCAGTTTTGTCTTTTTAAATCGAACAGTTAAATGAGAGCAATGTTTTTGCTATGGAAAAAATTAGGCCTCAGTTTACTTAGGGCACTGTATATCACTTCTTCATCCCGAACAAAAATATCTCAATTTTTGTTTTTCAAATAAAACCCCATCTAACAGCTTTTTTATCACCCATTCTATTAACCACAACACGTTGGTGCATATGTTACCAAACTAAACCAATATCCGGAACGTGTATAAAACTTAGACCATCGTGCAAAATTGTTAGTCCGAACGCCATCAACAAACACCATTACAATCACGTTCTGACCACATCAGCATAATGTTTGGCGGAAATAAGCATTGATACCCTCCAGTCATAATTTATACTTGAATGAATACGGGCAGAGTGGTCCTGTCGTCGATATTTAAAAAGAGGATGCCGAACGCAATGCACATCCATTCACATCCTCTAAATATGGCGATAATTTCAATATGCCTCCTTTTGTCACATTCCATGCCATTGCATTCGTTGCGATGCGATAGGCGAATCGAATCGATTCATTTCATTTCACTTCACATTCAAACGTGGATATTGTTTCAATGATTCGGCATAAATTGAATGCCGTTTTGTTAATTTTGTCGTTTTGTTGCAATTTCGTTTATTCATTATTGTGTGTGTGTGTATGTATGTGTGTCTACCCAAGTTTATTTTACATTTTGTTTTTGTTTTTCTTTTCCAGAGGTCCTATCGCCCCATCGTCCCCCAGCACCACCCACAGAATATTTCCAACTGAACATTGGCGGTTATGATCCGGTGAATTTGTTGCGCACCAATTTGGATGCACCCACATTGCAGGGTTACATCGGCTGTGTACGTGGTTTGAAAATTGGTGCCTATCTGGTCGATTTAGCGGACATCAATGAGCGAAACATTGCTCCAAGTAAGTATGGCAGTTTTGGAGAAGGCGGGAAATTGAATTCATTTACAAGTGTATATGGCACGGGAAAGAAAAATTTATGGTTGGAACTTTGCAATAAGGAATATTAAATATGTAATAACATGGACGAGGATCAATTTAAGAAGTTAGGGAAAATGTCGAAGAGGAATGATAAAATTTGACAAGAGAGGTCTTCCACTGTATTTCTACACACAAAATAACCTCTAAAGGTCAGCTTAAGATAGGATATCTTCTACAAGTTGTATTTTTTAGGGTTTTATGGGAATGCAACAGAGTACCACCTTCAGGGGTTCTGTGACAGGAAATGAGAAATTTTCCAACATATCATATATCGACAGAAACTCATTTGTAAAGTTTGAAATTCCTCCATAGGCAAAAAACTGCTAACCTATATTTCAGAGACAGAATAAATCTGCTATATGTATTCTATAGATTGCCTATAAAGCATATGTTCTAAATTTGTCTTACAAATATATGGTCTTCTTCAAGTCTTCTATCGAAAAAATACATTTCCAAGGTATTCAATAAAGGGGGATAATTGAATCGAGATCGATTTATAGAAAACCTGTAAGTTATCCAATTATTTTTTGGACTTCTGTAGGTAAGAAGCCTCTTATCTCTCAGTTATATTTATAAGTCATGGTGATATTTAGGTCTTCATTAGAGGGAAGACATAATTCATGTTCTCTTCTAGAGAGAACATTATCCATGAGAAGACAAGTTCAGAAAAACTACTACTCTTTATACCCTTCACCATACTGTTGTACAGGGTATTATGTATTTGTGCATATGTTTGTAACAGGCACAAATAATCGAGATAGACCCATGGTTCCTTTTGAGAATATGCATAGAATCACTTTCTAAGTCGATTTATGCATGTCCGTCCGTCCGTCTGTCTGTCCATGTTAAATTGTAAACAAAGTACAGGTCGCATTTATGATCCGAATTGGATGAAATTTGGCACAGCTCATTTGTTTGGCCCAAGGACGAACCCTATTGAAATTGGGAAAAATCGGTTCAGATTTAGATATAGCTCCTATATATATTTTCGTCCGATTTAAGGTAAATGGTGCACCAAAGTCCTTATATATCTTTCGATGTGCACGAAATTTGGTACAGCGTAATGAATAAAGTCACGAATGATGTGTGCAATGTGTTTTGATGAAATGTGTAGATATAGCTCCCATACATAGCTTCGCCCGCTTTTAGGTAAATAGTCCACTAAAGTCCTTGGAAATCTTTTGACTTGCACGTAATGTGGCACAGCGTAATGAATAAGGTCTAGAATAATGTTTGCCAAGTTTCGTGAAAATCGGTTCAGATTTAGATGTAGCTCCCATATACATATATATATATATATATATTCGTCCGATTTAAGGTTAATTGTGTACCAAAGTCCCTATATATCTTTAGATTTGCACGAAATTTGGCACAGCGTACTAAATTAAGTATAGAATGATGTGTGCAAAGTTTCGTGAAAATCGGTTCAGATTTAGATATAGCTCCCATATATAGCTTCGCCCGATTTTAGGTAAATAGTCCACTAAATTCCCTGAAAATCTTTTGATGTGCACGAAATTTGGCACAGAGTTATGAATAAGATCGAGAATGATGTCTGCCAAGTTTCGTGAAAATCGATTCAAATTTAGATATAGCTACCATATGTATTTTCATCCGAATACCCTATATATCTTTCGATTTACACGAATTTTTGTATAAGGTACTGAATTAAGTCTAAAATTAAGTTGCTAAGCTTCGTGAAATGATACATAGCTAGACCGATTGACACAACGTACTGATGTTATATAAATTAGTCTCTGGCAAGTTCCCTGAAATCGGTTCATATATAGATCTTTAACAAAACGCGTCGTCTGTTAGGATACATATGTAAAATATACCCAAAGTGGTGAAGGGTATCGTATAGTCGTCCCAGTCCGACTTTACTACTTTCCTTACTGGTTTTTACTATCGATTTTAGTTTTAACGATGAAAAATACCATTTTCAACCCTTCTATAGATAAAGAAAAAACTTTTCCAAACATTTTCTATATTGTACAGACAATACCTTATTCAGGCCTTCACGGAATTTTCTCAAGCGAGAAGTCCTTTTACAGATCCCCATTAGAAGAAGTATTCAAAAGAGCGAGATTTTTTCCTAGTCTTTCTTAGAGAAAATATATTCTTTAGGTATTTAAAAATAAATAAAAACTTCATCATTATGTCTTCTATGCAGAGTATAGAAAATCATAGAAATCTTCTATAATAAATAATATTCAGGTATTCTTTAGAAGAAGAGAGGAGATCTTCTTCCGATCTTTCTTAAAGACCTTCGATACAGGGATGATCTCATTTAGATCCTGCTCAGAGAGAACACCAGGTCGTTTTGAAGGTCATTTGCAGAGAGAAATCCTTACTCAATGCTTCTATTGAGAAAATAACGTTCTTGTATATACTATCAACTTCTCGGGTCTATGTCATTCAGGTGTAAATATATACGCCATAGAATACAAATTTTGTAATTTTTCACACAAAAGCCAGGGTCCATTTGACCCACTAAATATTGACCGATCTTTATCAAAACCCGATCCCCTTCTCCATGTAAAAATTCGCGATGTTTGGGCCATAATTGCGGCCTCTGTAGCGTTCAGAAAAACAGACGTTCGATGGTCCATTTCATCCCCTAAATATTAACCGATCTTTGCCAAAAACAATAGGGGTCTTCATTGGCCAGAACCCATCCTACATGCAAAATTTCGTGAAGATTGGTCCAAAACTGTGGCCTGTATCACGTTTACAAATTATAATGGACAGACGGACGGACACACATGTCTAGATCGACTCAGCTAGACGAGATATGACAATAGGTATACTTAAAGGTGGGTCTAGGACCAATATTTCACGGCGTTACAAACTCTTGAGGCTGCACAAAGCTATAATACCCTGACAATATAGTTGTGTAGGACCCGAAGGACATAGATCCGAGAAGTTGATAGTATATCCAAGAGGAGTGGTTGACCTTTAAATTGATACCAATTATATTGTTGTATGAACTCGGATGTGGGAGTTACACTTAAATATTTATAGGTGATTACGTATACGTATATTATTTAGTAACCCATTACCTCACTAGAGGTCGGAAATTTAGCGCTGATCGCTTTGAAATTTTCCATGAGGATCCATGTATGGTCAAGGACAACGCCTATAATTTTCGGTGATGATCAGATAATAATTTTGGGATGAACTGGACCGAGAATTTAAGGTTTGTACTGAATATTAGTAATATTGGTTGAGTGTGAAAAATCGCGAAATATTGCCACAGAAAGATATAGATTTTCGTGAAAGTTGTGTATGGTACCATATGGTCGGCCCCGTCCGACTATACTGCTCCGCTCACTGGTTATTTAGTATATAGAAGATTTGTTTCTACCATTACGCAAAAGAGCTCCTTCTCTTTTATTCTACAAACGAAAACCTCCTATTATATTCTATATAAGAACTCCTCCTCGTCTATTCTATAGATAAGTTATCTTCTGTACTACGAGAGAGAACTTATCTTCCTTTCAGCAGATGAGTAATCATCTCCCATTTTACTCTCTCCTCTTTATTTCTTCTATAGCACCAATGCTTTATTCTATAGAAGATCGTTCCTCTGCTATTCTATTGCAGAATGTCATGTCTATAATGTGCCGAAGGTGTTTTTTTGGTATTTCTTCTCTTCTCATATTTTGTTCAAGTGTTCATCCTCTTCCCCCTATAGCTCCCCTCTGCTACTCTATAGAACGGATTTCCTCTTATATTCTATTTGAGGGTACATCGTTTATTCTATACAAAATCACCTTCAGTTCTATGAAATAGATTGACTTCACATTTTTTTCCTTTTTAAGGGAACCTACACAGGAAGAAAAATTATTTACAAAAAATTGTTGTTGTTGTTTTTTGAGATCAAAGCAAAATCCTTATTTTTGATGGCGGGCATGATAACTCCTCAGTGGAACACCGGAATCCGAAAATTCCAACGGTGTTAGAAAGAGTACATGTCTGGCTCTCGTATGAACTAGGATTATTGGCTTCGAACAACAATTAACCAAATGGCGGAAATTTGAAATTTTTTTTTTTTGGAAAATCGCCTATTTTTGACCACACAGATTAAGTTAAAAGATAAGGAAGTTCTTCACCGATTGGCTTTATCCCAGTTCATACGAGAAATATACATTAGAGTTTTATTCTATGGCGTAACTTCCTTCTTAAGTCCTCAGTAGAGCCGTCCTCTTTTATCTATGTGAAGATAAGACTTCTCTATATCTTCTTCGCATATCTCACATATACAGCCATGATATCACCACCTTGAGGTCGTGTGGAGAGAGACATCCCTCTCAAAGCTTCTATTGAGAAAATATCCTTTTTATCTTCACTACAGAATAAATCCGTTTTTAGATCTTCTATAAATCTATGATAATGTCTTCTAGAGGATTAAGAAACGTTGGTTGTAAATTCTAGAGGGTATACATTCCTCCATTTTTATTCTAAAAAACTCATCTTTCAGCTTCGATGGAAGATATCTCTCAGCAATTTTTAAGAACTCTTACTGTTCTATTCTATTGAAAAACTATTTTCATGTATTCTATAGAAGAGAAACGCCTAATGTATAGAATAACTTTTCTCACATATTAAATAGAAGGACTCATCCTATTGCCTATTTGAGAAGTGGTCCTTCTCTTTTATAACATGAGATATTAGATCTCATTCCCAATAATATAGATGAGTTCCTTACTCCTCTTCGTTTTATATAAATAGCTAGTCTATTGGACGACTCCTTCTCTCCTAGAGTCTTAGCCGCCCTCTTTATCTATGTGATGACAAGTCTACTTTATATATTCTTCGCATAGCTCACATTTTCCGTATGACTAGAAAATCTCTCTTTTCCTGCACCTATGATACATATTTACATATTAATATTATCATCCTATTAATGACCTCTTATTTAATACAAATACTTTCAATATTTTAAATTTAATAACTAGCATTCGATTTCCATGCCATTAGTCGGAGCAGCAAAAATTCGATCCTTGCCCTACAACAACATGTTACAGTAATTAAAATCGTTGTAGATGCCATAACTTAATTGATATTTTGAATTTTCGTAAAACATTTTGCTGCCCACTTTACGTCCATAAGTTTATTATTTTGCTCATTTCATTGCAAAGTTTTATAACTGTATTATGTCTTGGCATATTTCTTGAGGAACTACGTTCTACGACGTTCAGTGATGTTGACATGCATAAATTTATTGTCTGGCTTTGTAATTTCCTTTTATGACTGGCTTCTGCCATTTTTCATAACTTGTGGCCAGTTAAGAAATTCAAAACCCTAACCTCAAATTTACCATACACAACTCTATATTATCTGTCCTTTCAAAATATATATATGTATATGAGTATCTCTGTGTGTGTGGGTTCATGTTGTGGCTGTCTACGACCAGTTTTGTGGTCAACAAAAGCAATCAAAGGAGTAGCACAAACTAATGTTAATCGGATAATGGGCTATTTTGGTGTGTGTGTGTGTTTGTGTTGGATTTGCACAACTTAAAGTGTAACAACATGAACGAGATGTTGTTGTTGTTGCTAGTGTTGGTTTATGTGTAGATTCTTCCCCGAATTTTCCCATTCATGTTCACAAGTAATTTTGTGGTAAATTGAAAATGTTCCTTAGCAAAGGAAAATCATAAATATGTAATGGCAACATTGAAAGCATTGCTTGTTCAGAACTTTAAGGACATATGCAATTATGTGAGTAAATCCCAAAGGTTTATTGCTTGAGAATTGATAGTGCAGAAAATAATAATAATTAAGGATAACTGGGGAACTGAAGAGAAAAGAAAATAATATTTATTTTTTTAATTTTAGTTTATTTCGTTAAATCCTTCCTTAGGGAGTGTAAATCGCTCCCCCACTTTGTTTGTATATTTACAACTCTTTGAAGGATAACACCATTAGAAATTTCTCATATATTTCTTATTTCATTGCTGTTCTAAAGATGTTTCTAACCTCCTTAAAAACTGATGATAATACTCAAGTAATAACCAAATTAAAAATATCAAAATATTTATCCAAATCTAATGTGAAATGCATTAAATTATTGGCAATGACATATTTCTGTAGAAATATGGAAGAGATTTTGTAATATAAATGTAAAATGAATCCTTTACTGCTGAGCTATATCTACATCATTCGAAGTGTCAGTGTTTTTGACAGCACTTACATAAATCTGTTATTTTTAAGGGGAATAAAAAAAACAAAACATAAATCTAATCATAGGTCACCATTATATACATAAAAAATATGAAGATTGACAGCTACATTCCATACGAGTAATTATCGATTGAAAAATTATATTCTAAAACATATATATTCCAACTGAAATAGGCAAGAAATGTCCTTTTGTTAAGCTGAATAGAACTTGTTATATCTTACACAATCGAAGATCTTCAAATCTTCTTTCATTTGAAGAGCGTTTCCTCTTCTTTCTATCTATGAGCGATCCTCTTCCATAGAACCGTTTTTCTCGTCTATTTAATAGAATGGTTTCTCCTCTATCCGTATTAAGAAGTGGTCCTTCTCTTTTATTCCATAGAAAATTAGTCCTCCTCTCCTATACTATAGATGAGCTCTCTCTAGGTTAGGTTAGGTTGAAAAGAGGGGTGGATGATACCACCACATGTCCAACATGAGAAGGACATACACTTAAGCCATATGAGAATTGTTGGGCACTCTAGATGTGCGGAGAAAGTACAAATCAAGAATTAGTGAAAGTGTATAATATAAAAAAAAACATTTGGGTTTGATTCCCTATGAATCTAGGAATTCCGTATTTTTTGCGAACTCCTTCAGTTTTTTCCATTCACACCCCCTCAGATCGCTTAGTCCGTGAAGAGTGTCATTTCCCAAGAATTGTCTCCGAAGGCATGCAAATGCTGGGCAATGGCATAGGAAATGTTCTAGCGTTTCACTGTCCTACCCACACGCTCTGCACTCGTTACTTCCTTCGCATCCAATCTTGAGTAGATGTGCCTTCAGGCCGAGGTGTCCCGTCAGAACACCCGTCAATCGGCTTATTTCTTTTTTGTTTAGCGTTAGGATTTGCTTAGTTTTGTCTTCACTTAGGTCGCCCCATAAGATTTTGTTGATTTTTCCTGTCCCCTCATTATCCCAAGAGGGTTTTGTGGGTCTCATGTGCCCATTTCCTCATTTCTTGGCGTGTTTCGCTAAAGGGTTTGGCGGTATACACCTCTATTGTGGGTAGTGGTCAATATTTAGCGGGTCAAATGGACCCTGACTTTTGTGTGAAAAATGACAAAATTTGTATTCTATGGCATATATATTTACTCCTGGAGGATGTAGTCCCCAGGATTTGATAGCATATCCAAGAGGAGTGGTTGGCCTTTAAATTGATACCAAATATAGTGATGTATCTACTCAGATGTGGGAGTTACAGTCAAATATTTACAAGTGCTTACGTATTCAGATATTATTTAGTAACCCATTACCACATTAGAGGGAGAAATATCGCGCCGATGGCTTTGAAATTTTTCATGAAGTTCCAGTTATGGTCAAGAACAACGCCTACAATTTTCGGTGATGATCAGATTAAAATTTTGGGATGAAATGGACCGAAAACATAATTTTTTGTGTGTTTTCGAGTAGACCATAATCCGAAAATCACAACAAAACCCACCGTGAAGGTAATATGGACAAGTAATTAGAAGGACTGTACTGAATATTCGAAAAAAGTAAGGAGGAGGTGTTGTTAACCTCTAATCGAAATATTACTCAGACTCGGAATAAACATCCTCAGAAAGTTAGAGTTCGTGGTAGTTGTGTAGGGTATCGCATGGTCGGCCCCGTCCGACTATACTGCTCCGCTCACTGGTTTGTCTTTGGTTTGAAATTAACCAGTTCAGACACTCTGTTATAGCTTGAACCTCCGCCTGTAAGATCGTACTGTGATCTGTAAGACGAAGAGAAATTTCGGTACCCGGTTCTTCGATAAAAAATCCCAGTCCAGTTTTTCCTCCTAGTCGAGAGCCATCCGTCTAGCAACAGTTACCAGGCGGCATCTGAACTAGTGTTCCACTATTCCATTGTTCTCTATCTGGTATTATAGTTTCGCACCGTGTCACTACGCTCGTTTCGGGTATACGGTCTGAATCAAAGATATTGAAAGTCGACTCATTTGTTGCCTGTAAAATGTTTTTATGCGGTGTGTTGTGTCCGGTGTCTATCCACTCGTTCATTGCTTTAAGTCTTAAAGCTGCAATCGCCGCTTCATATTTTATTTGGATGTCTATTGGATGTATATATAATATTGTCTCCAAAGCCCTAGTTGGTGTTGTACGCATTGCTCCACATATTCCTAGGCAACACGTTCTTTGAACTTTCTGCAACGTTTTTACGTTACATTTCTTCACCATTGCTGTCCACCAGACAACAGACGCGTATGTTAGAATTGATCTAATAACGCTTTTTTATATCCAGTGTATCATCTTTGGATTGAAACCCCATTTAGAGCCTACGGCTCTTCTGCAGAAACATCAGCATCTGTGGGCCTTGTCAGCCCTTTGCTATATGTGGTCTTTCCATTTAAGTTTCTTGTCTAGAATTACTCCCAGATACGTAACTTTGTTTGATATGGCTATCATTTTGTTTTGGAAGATTGGCTCTTCGTACTGACATATTTTTGTCTTTCTAGTAAAAAGACATATCTCCGTTTTGTCCGGATTTACGTTTAAGCCCCTCGGTTGTGCCCAATTGTATGCGATTTTTAGCACCCTTTCGGCTTTCCTGCATAGTAAGTTGGGTATTATAACGTCGTCTGCATAACAGACAGGTTCAAATCCTTCGTCGGTTAAGTTCCTTAAGAGTCCGTTTATGGTGGTTACCCACAGGTTATATTTTATATTATTCTATAGAAGATTAATATATTTAGATATATAATATAATATTCTATAGAAGATTTCTCCTCCTCTATTCCACAGAAGAGCTCCTCTTCTATTTTACAGAAGAACTCCTTTTCTATATCACAGAAGAGCTCCTCTTCTATTCTCCTGACGACCACCTCCTCTTCATTCTATTGAAGAGCTCCACATTTTTATTGAGGATATGTAGAACAAATATACACACATTGACAAATACCTGTGAAGAAGTTTTATGTCCACCAAGAACCCATCATGCCAAATTACAAACACTTATCTTCGAAATTCCACCTAGGACCATCAAAATACTTTACAGCCATTTTGTTTGGAAAAGTGAGAATACGAAAAAAGTGAGAATATGAAAGCTACTGCGTAGAACTATATTGAGCATATTCTGTGAAGACGTTGTTAGTGCCTTTAAAAATTCTGATGGGAAATTACAATCACTTCGGTTGAAAATGCGTTTTGCCGCAAAAAGCCACCTCACTTGGACGATAACATATATGGCTTCTATGTAAAATCATGGACCCTTATATAAATAGTAAACTGTTTTTTTTTCCTTTAAGAACTCTGAATGGCAAAAAGAAGTCATTACGGGGTGCAAATTTGCCTAAAACTATCAAAATAACTAGTCTAGAATCTACGATCCGAAACGACCCGAGTCTTACTCGGCCAACGTCTGTTACCTCAGCCCATTGTGTAAAAGCAATAGGGCTGCTACAACAACAAACATCTGTAAAAAGTATATAAATATATATTCCTTGTTCTACTATATAGTAGAGCTATTGAAAAATTGTAATAGGTGCAATCGATATCACTTATAACAGCATATCGGTTATAACGACAAAATTCAAAAGTCCCGAGAAACGTTCTACTATCACTTATGGCGACCAATTTTGACGGCCTTGCTATACGCGATTTCAACCGTAATTCTATTATTTGACCATCAGGCGTATGAGTTATATCACTTTATCGTGCACAACGTATACGCCACATGTCACCGCCCGCAATATTAAAGCACAAATTGTGTCAACTTCTCAGTTCCCCGATATTTGTTCAATGAGGAAGCAGTAAAAAATATAGCAGTATAAATAAAAGTTCGGTGAAACAACTCGACGGATGCTGATTTCTAAATCGACTTCAAATTGAATAAAAGGCTTTTCGCCCCAAAATACGTGGGGCAAAAGCCCAAGACCGGTCATATTATAGTTACGATACATAGCCTTAAGGGTATAAAATATACAGTGGGGGTCACGCAATTAAAACATTGACTCTGGTAACAACTTATTGATCATCCCTCTCTTCGATGGAAGTATTTTTAATTTTATTTTTTAATTCAGGACATTAGATATGCTTAGGTGAAAATGGAAAATTATGGCATGTAATTTTCCCATAAATAACGGTTTTTATGAAAAACATCGACTTTGAAGTAAACCGACTATAGAAATGTATAATCGAAGCCTGATTTTTAATGTGAATGTTCGGTTAATCGATATTGTTATCCCTCATAGAACTTGATTACTTGATAATAAATCCACAAGACATTGAGGCGTATGAGTGATAACACTTTTTTAGGAATTGTGTATACGCCATCGTATACAATGTTAAACCAGTAAGGAAAGTCGGACGGGGCCGACTATATGATACCCTTCACCACTTTGGGTATATTCACCAGATGAATCCTAACAGACGTCGCATTTTTAAAGGGCCAATAAAATGGATCCATAAACATGTCATTCTACAACCGATACTAAATTTTTCATTTGGTCAGATATAGAAGCTATATCTAAACCTAAACCGATTTCAGGAAGCTTAACAAACATCATTTTAGACCTGATTCATTACGCTGTGCCAAATTTAGCAGATATATCTAAATCTGAACCGATTTTCACGAAACTTAACACATATCATTCTAGATCTAATTTCTTACGATGTGCCAAATTTCGTGCAAATCGAAAGATATATAGGGACTTTGTTGCACCATTTACATTAAATCGGACGAAAATATATATCGGAGCTATATCTAAATCTGAACCGATTTTCACGAAACTTAGCACACATCATTCTAGACCTAATTCATTACTCTGTGCCAAATTTCGTGGAAATCGAAAGATATATACGGACTTTAGTGGACCATTTACATTAAATCGGGCAAAAAAAGTCCACTGAATTCTCATAATAAAATAAATTCTAGCCTCTTATGAAAAAATATATCCTCTTTATCTCCTAAGCCTAACTCGGTCTATTAAGGATTAATATTTTAACCATTTTCTATTGAAAAGCCACATATCTGTTAATTTTTACGATTCACTGGAAAAATGAAGTCAGTTAGGCCTCTGGCCTAAAAATCATACTTCAATTGAAGTCAAATTTTTCTTATTTTTACTTTCCTAGAAAAATATACATACATATGTATATTTTATTTAATTATATAATTTATATGTTCAAATCCCAAATTTAATTTAACCAATCATCAACGATTATTTAAATGATTTTACAAATTCCCCTCTCTTTCTAGCTACCGATGGCGTTCTACCCAACTGCCAAATCAAATGCGATGCAGAACCCTGTAAAAATGGCGGAATTTGTCGAGAAAATTTCGCCAAGCAAGAATCGAAATGCGACTGCGAACATACCAGCTTTTTGGGTGAATTCTGTATGGAGGAGAAGGGTGCCGATTTCAGTGGCGAATCGACGCTACAAAGGAAATTCGAATTGAATGGCAAAGTCGACTATGTCCGTCTACAGTTGGCATTTTCTTCGTTGGATTTGCGACGTGCCAATCGTGTAATGCTGCTGTTGCAAACAGCGGCTGACCGCAGCTATTATTTGATGATAGCCATAACGGCTGATGGTTATTTGCTATTCGAAGAAGACCGTGAAGGACCGGCGGTGGGTGCACGCATCGATCGTAATTTCCTGAACAATGCACGACACTCGATATACTATCAGCGTAATTTAACAGAGGCCACATTGTATATTGACCGCGAACCAGTGCCATTGGCACCGATTAGTGCGAGAGCATTAACACCATCCGCAGATATGGGTGCTAATCGTGTACAAATCGGTGGTATTAATACAACAGATACACGTTTTGCTGTATTTAAGAGTTACAGTGGCTGTTTATCAAGTGAGTACAAGTACACCAAGTCACATACACACGCACACACACACACAATGCGAGCGATATAAACGAAATTCACTTCTACGCACACACACACACACAGATAGATAGATGTACATTGTTTGAGAATCCACATGTAGAGATTACAATGTGTGTCTGTGTGTTGTGTATAAAATGCTGCCTACATTTATGTTTGTGTTTGTTTAGGCGATTGTTAGCCTATTTAAGAAAGGGCTTAGTCACTTGATGCACCGTTTAGTGGCACACAATGTAAACAATCGAATATGAGATATTCCATCATGAGCATGAATATAAGAGGCAACATGGAAATATTTTCGGTATTTGAAAGATTTAAGTCGCTTCATTTTCTGCATCCCGGATATTTGGAGGCTGACATATGTATATCTATGGCGTGAATGCTTAATATAGATCCATGTTTTGACATAGTCCCCATATAAGGGGCCTGTCTAATTTTCGCTATTTTAAATGGCCAATATAGGTCCCCATATAAGGGTCCTGTCCAATTTTCGGTACTTTAAAGGGTTTAGCTCTCTGCGGTTTGGAGTTTGGGTTTGGACGTAGATCAATGCAAAAAATTATCAATGTAGGTCAATGTTTTGATATATCCTACATACAATGAACCCATCTCATATTGTGCTATTTTGAAGATGTTAGCCGTAATGTCCAACTAAAGTGACTGTAATTGGCATCTCCGGTTTTTTTAGCTTGAAACATATTTTTGCGCAGATATTTCGATAAAGGTCCATATGTTGACATAGCCCACACATAAAGGACATCCTTCCATTTAAAGTGTTTTGAAAGTGTTGGGAAAATTTTCCCTCGACGTTGCCATAATTTGGAATTCCTGTTTTTGGAACATGAAAACTATTTTTCAGAACTATTTCCATATTTTGACATAGCCCTCCGGATTTAAAAGCTGACATACATCTTTTTCTGATATCTTTAAGGTTTTAACTGCAATTTCGAACAAAAATGGCTGCAATTTGTCATTTCAGATACTTGGAGGGTAAAACTATATTTTGAGGATTTTTCTATATACATACATATATCCATATTTTGACACAGCCCTCATATAAGGTTCCCTACAAATGTTCGGAATTTGATGGGTTTATCGGCATTTTCTATTATTTGATATTCCAAGATCTTGAAGGTTCCGATACATTTGTTTTGACATATTCCCCATATAATGTTCCTTGACCCATTTTGGATAGTTTACGGGTTCTTGGAGGGTGAAAAATATGTTTGCCGAACTATTTCGATGGAGGTCCATGTTTTGACGTAACATCCGTATAACATTTCCGTCCCACTTCTGGTATTTAGAAAGTTATAGACACATTTTCCCATAAAACTATCTGTAATTTGGTATTCCGATTTTTAATAGGGTAACAAATCTTTGCTGAAGGAATGTTTCACATTCGCTACTTTGAAGGTTATAACCGCATACTCCCACAAAAGTGGCTGTATTTTGGCATTCCAAGTTATTCGAGGGTCGAAAAATATATTTTCAGAAAATGTTGTCATGAACAATGATTTATATAAAGGTTCCGACCACCACGAATATGAATTGTATATAAAGATCGGCTCTTCCGAACTTAATATATTTTTATACCCTTCCCCACACTGTGGTACAGGGTATTATATCTTTGTGCATATGTTTGTAACAGACAAAAGGAAACGAGATAGACACATGGTTCCTTTTGAGAATATCATAGAATCACTTTCTGAGTCGATTTATGCATGTCCGTCAGTCCGTCTGTCAAGGTTAAATTGTGAACAAAGTAAAGGTCGCATTTATGATCCGAATTGGATTAAATTTGGCATAGGTCTCTTATTTGGCCCAATGAAGAACCCTACTGAAATTGGAAAAAATCGGTTCAGATTAAGATATAGCTCCCATATATTTTCGTCCGATTTAAGGTAAATGGTGTACCAAAGACCCTATGTATCTTCCGATTTGCACGAAATTTGGCATAGCGTAATGAATTAGGTCTAAAATGATGTGTGTTAAATTTCCTGAAAATCGGTTCAGATTTGATATAGCTCCCGTATATATTTTCGTCCGATTTAAGGTAAATGGTGTCCTAAAGTCCCTATATATCTTTCGATTTGCACGAAATTTTGCACAGCGTGATGAATTAGGTCTAGAATGATGTGTGTCAAGTTTCATGAAAATCGGTTCAGATTTGGATATAGCTCCCATATATATTATCGTCCGATTTAATGTAAACGGACCCTATATAACTTTTGGGTACTGAATTAGGTCCATAGGGTACTGAATTAGGTCCAGAATAATGTGTGCTAAGTTTCGTGAAAATCGGTTCAGATTTAGATATAGGTCCCATATATATTTTCGTACGATTTGATGTAAATGGTGCACCATTTACATCAAATAGTACGATTTGCAGGCAATTTGGTATAGCGCATTGAATTGAGTCCAGAATTACATATGTTAAGTTTCATGAAAATCGGTTCAGATTTAGATATAGCTCCCATATATATTTTCGTCCGATATGATGTAAATGGTGCTGCAACGTCTCTATACATATTTCGATTTGCACAAAATTTGGCATAGTGTTTTGAAATGAGTCTGGAGTGATGTGTGTAAAGTTTCCTGAAAATCGGTTCAGATTTACATATAGCTCCTATATATTTTTTTCTTCCGATTTTATGTAAATTGTGCACTAAAGACCCGTAGTTTGTTCGATTGCCCCACAATTTTGAACAATAAATTGTAGTTAATATAAGTTAACCTCTGCCATTCTCATTGAAATCGGTTCAGATTTTGATATAGCTATATTTTCGTCCGATTTTACACAAAATTGACAAAAAATTTTGCACAACGTACTAATGTTTTGAAATGGGGAAAGTTTTGAAATCGGTTCAGATTTGGATAGAGCTTCTATATATATTTTCTCCCGATTTTAGGTAATTTTGTCCCATTGTAAGAAGCAACCCAATATCTGAACAAATGAAAAATTTATTATAAG